>NC_051284.1:22047430-22347430 GCF_015220745.1 Sebastes umbrosus | reverse complement strand
TGTCTGTTTGTCTGCCTTTAATCTACTGACAGGGTTTACTGGAGATAAATAACATATTTCAGATCTGCTTAATATGAGTTTATGAGTTATTATTGTTATTAAAAAGCATCATGTTCATTTAACCATGTAGCAGCTGATATAAAACTGTGAAAAAATGACTTTGTTACAAGGAGACTGTGATCGTTTCTCTGTCTGGTGTAGAAAAGTAAAGCAAAATTAAAGAAATAATCTTCATTTTTACAATCATTTCAATCCATATCATTAATTTAATGTTTGTAGATTCAATAAAGTATAAATGTTTCTGTGTTTATTGAGAAAGCAGAGAGTATTTTCAGTGTATAGATGCTTGTTCACAGTGCAGGAGGTTTTTGTACGGCCACTTAATGAGTTTGTATCACTGTGGTACACTTTTGGTGGAGGAACCAAACTCATCATTAACTGTAAGTACCAGAGATTTTTTTATTTTATACAACATATAGCAAATAGTATTTTTTATCAAATATTAAATTTTAATTTGATCTAGTTCAGTTTTTTATGTTGTTGATAATTTATGTTATTTTATAAAGCTGACCTCATAATCTGAGAAGAATCTTTACCGAAATCAATATTCATTCAGTAATGTAGATAATAAGATTAATAATTATTATTTTTCTAATATTCTATTTGTAATAAGATGTATTTAATATCGGCTTTAAAAACATTTTAAAGACAAATTTATTTAAACTTTACAGAAAATGTGTATGTTAAATTCTTTGATTCGTTTATTTTGTAAATATAAAAAACAATATATTGAATTAAAATGTGATGTGGATTCCTGTTGAACACAAATGTGATTTTATGGGTAAATGCAGCTCATCTTTGTGTTCACGGTTCATTAATTTTACATGTAGTGAACAGGAAGTGAAAGAGACAGATGACAAAGGTTTTAACTGTATTTAACTGTCAGTTTAAACAGAAGAAAATCATCTCAGGGACGAGTTATTCACTGTCACACGTTATGAAACACATACGAAGATGTCATCAATAATCGTCATCGATGAACCTTTTTAGTTGCATTCACACTTGAATCATGAGGCTGATGGTGAGATACGGAGTGATTTATGAGTGCAGCAGCAGCAGCTCAAGTTATTCTGTTTTATTTGATCAAATATAATAAATGAGCAGGATGTGATGTTTCTTTATTACCAAGCCTTCACTCTCATTGCTTTGTCTTTTCTCCCCCCCCTCTCCTCCCCCTCTCTCTCCTCCAGTGGGTGTGGTGCAGCCCACCCTGACCGTCCTCCCCCCCTCCAGAGAGGAGCTGAAGCAGGGCAGTGCCACACTGGTGTGTCTGGCCAGCGGGGGCTTCCCCTCAGCCTGGACGCTGGGCTGGAAGGTGGGGTGCAGCAGCAGCTCCTCAGGGGCGTCACACAGCCTGGAGGTCCTGGGGAGGGACGGCCACTACAGCTGGAGCAGCACCCTGAGCCTCCTTGCAGACCAGTGGAGGAAGGCGGGCTCAGTGAGCTGTGAGGCCAGTCTGAGTGGACAGAGGCCTGTCACTCAAAGCCTGGAGCCTGACCGCTGCTCAGAGTAGAGCTTCAGCAACACTTCCTGTCTGCAAATGATGCCGCTTCTTTGACAGAGATCTGGATGAAGCTCCAGATCTCCTCTGTTCACATGTTTCTGCATGTTTCACAGCTCTCTACTCAGTGTTTTACTCTGCATGTTGCTTTCTAATACTCATCTTCTGCATGTTCCTCTTCATGTTCATTAAATGATTTTCACTCAAAGAGAAACTATTCATTCATCAGAAATGTGGCATGAACATTAAACCATCATTAAATAAAACTGTGGATTATAATAAATGAGTGTCTTTGTATTTATTTTATAACATATTCATTATGAAAAATACCTTCTTGATCATCTCAGTATTAAACCTGATATCCCTTACAAAAAAGAAGTATACTTCCAAGTTTATTTATGAAATTAACTTAAGTATAGTTCAAGTATAATCCCAAGTATACTTTATGTAATAAATATACTAATATCAATGTACTAGTAATACTTCAACACTTCTTGGGACTAAATTGATCCACTTTTAAGTTTATAAAATTATACTTTTAAGTAGTTTACATCCAAGTTGTATTTTGTACTGCAACTATAATGTGAACTATACTACAAGTGAGCTTGTACTGTGAACTAGTTATATACTTGTAGCCCACTTTTTAGTTTTGAAAGTACACTTTAAAGTATACTCTCAGTAAACTACTAGTTTAAATAGTTTTCAGTATGCTTGTAAGTTGTCTTTAAGTGAACTTATAGTACTTAGCCAAATATACTTTTCTGTAAACGTTTCAGTTTACTTGGACTTTTCTCTAAACTTGTCAAGTACACTGAGACATTTCTGTATACTTGGCAGTATAAGCCAAGTAAACTCAAGTATAATTTTGTTAAGTACATCTCTGATAAGTACATAAAAAGTAAACTGAAAGCATATTCTCTTATTTTAAGTTTGAAAGAAGTATGCTAATAACATAAATGAATAATGAATAAACTTATTTTTTGTACGGGATACTACACCTGATAGTACAGGAGATGGTTGAATTTTTTTAATTATATAATCTTGATTCTGTTTCAACTCTTGTTATATTAGATTGTTTTGTGCAGCTGTTGGTAGAAACACTTTTCAACATGTTTTGATATCAGTGGCTAAAGTCCAACAAGAGTTTAACCTCCCCAGTTTACTCATAAAGAGACTGAAGGACAAGATTATAAGTTTAAACTGTGTATGGAAGAGTGTCTGTGAGTTTGTTCCAGTTTTATTTAGATTCATTGTGGTTCTGCTTGATGACTCTTGTGTTGTGTTCACTGGACCAGTTCTCCTCATCACAGTCTCTTCACCAACCCTCTGCACCTGCAGCAGGCCGGTTTCACTTCAGTCAAACTGAAGGAGGTTTTTGTACGGCTCTAAATCACTGTGTGAACACATTAGCACTGTTTATGGAATGAACACTTTTACAGTAGTAAACTGCTGCGTCTTCACTCTGAACTCCACTGATGGTCAAAGTGAAGTCAGAGCTGCTTCCACTGCCACTAAACCGAGCTGCTGTTCCTGATTCACGTGTGCTTGCATTTTTCATTAGGAGCTTTGGAGGCTGTCCAGATTTCTGTTGATACCAGAACATATAATTGGAACTGTAAACAACTCGGCTGGTCTTACAGGTGAGAGAGACGGTGGATCCTGGAGTAGATGTCTCTACTGGAGGCTGAGTCACAGTCACCTGACCGCTGCATCCTGCAGACAAAAACAAATCATTCATTGATCAGCAGAAATAAATGAGAGAAAAGGCAGCACATCATGTCTGAAATGTTGCTGAGTGAATGAACCTGTAAAACAGCAGCAGGCCAGCGTCCAGATGAGGATGGTGATGAGAGTCATGCTGGTTGTGCTTTCTGCTGTGTTGACTGACACATCTGAGTCCTGCAGTGTTGAACTCACAGGACTATAAACCTTCTCAGTTCACTGGAGGATCAGCTGACGATGCAAAGCCTCCTCTCTATGGAAATCATTTCTCTGCTCTCAACACACTGAAGGCAACGTGGGACACTAAATCAGGAGGAATACTGCTTGGATTTACACCATCTATCATCTGAACGGATAATAGAAGAAACATATTTATATTAGAAGTGCAGTTGAGGATTTAAGGATGAGTTTGTGTCCACTGTGGTTGGTATGATATCTCTGTTTGTCTGCCTTTAATCTACTGACAGGGTTTACTGGAGATAAATAACATATCTCAGATCTGCTTAATATGAGTTTATAAATTATTATTAAATAGCATCATGTTCATTTAACCATATAGCAACTGATATAAAACTGCGAAAAAATGACTTTGTAACAAGGAGACTGTGATCGTTTCTCTGTCTGGTGTAGAAAAGTAAAGCAAAATTAAGTAAATAATCTTCTTTATACAATCATTTTCAATTCAGTGTGCATGCTGCTTTCTTATATGGATCTTCTGCATGTTATGTTCAATACTTTTCAAAATAAACAGAATTTTAGTTTAGTTTCACTCCAACATGAACTGTTCATTCATCAGAAATGTGGCATGAACATTAAACCATCATTAAATAAAACTGTGGATTATAATAAATGAGTGTCTTTGTATTTCTTTTATTATATATTTATTATGAAAAATACCTTCTTCGTCATCTCAGTATCAAACCTCATACTATACCTTTTAGTATATCAGGTTTACATAAATAGTACTTTGTTAGTGGTTGTATTTTTTTTTACTACTTTGTGATATTTTGAAAGGAAAGGCTCTGTTTAGAAAATGACATATTTTGGATTTTTATAATGAAGATTAGTAAATTGGAATTTTCTGTTACATTAGATTGTTTTGTGCAGCTGTTGGTAGAAACACTTTTCAACATGTTTTGATATCAGTGGCTAAAGTCCAACAAGAATTTAACCTCCCAGTTTACTCATAAAGAGACAATAATATAAGTTTAAACTGTATATGGAAGAGCGTCTGTGAGTTTGTTCCAGTTTTATTTAGATTCATTGTGGTTCTGCTTGATGACTCTTGTGTTGTGTTCACTGGACCAGTTCTCCTCATCACAGTCTCTTCACCAACCCTCTGCACCTGCAGCAGGCCGGTTTCACTTCAGTCAAACTGAAGGAGGTTTTTGTACGGCTCTAAATCACTGTGTGAACACTCCACTACCATGGTAGCCCAGACAGTAGTAATCTCCAGCATCGTCAGTCTGAACACCTGTGATGGTTAAAGTGTAGTGAGAACCAGAGCTACTGCCACTGAATCGAGACGCAGTCCCTGAGAAGAGAGTTGATACTCTGTATATAAGGAGTTTGGGAGCCTGTCCAGGTTTCTGAAGGTACCAACTGAGATCAGCACCAATATCTGAACTCCCTGTGGCGCTGATGCTCACGGTCCCTCCAACACTAACAGACTTGGATTTGTCAGCCTGAGTCAGAAATTGGTTTGCAGAAGATTCTGAAATGAGAAATGAAATATAAACCTTGAGAATCAGCAGTTTAGATGATAATAAATTAGACATTAATTAAAGCCACAATGTCAGATACATTTTCAGAATCTCTCACCCTGACTCAGAAAACCCAACACGACAATCAGAGTTATTGACAACATCATCCTGATGCAGTTTTCAGTGTGAGTGCATGAAAACAGTTCAGACTCTCTGTGACAGGAGAACTTAAACTGTGAGGAGCAGTGATGCAGTAAAATCATGCAAAAATACATTTAAGAAGGCAAACACACACCTGTTCTTGCGAAACTGAAAAAGCAGAGGGGACGTGTAGTGACAGTTCATCGTGTCTTGAGTATCTTTTGGTCATTCGAAGCATCTAAAACTTTGACTTTATTTACTCTGTTGTTTTTCTTCTTTGCAAGTCCTTTTTGACCCAGTGGGTTGTTTGTTTTTTACCTCTTTTTTAATGGGCCATCTCTCATTAACATGTGTACGGCACTTCCTGCTGGCAAATGGAATCCACATTGAACACAATATGATTTCCCTCCTTGTTTTCAAGACCACTGTAGAGACACAACATGCAGCGCTGTTTCACAACAGACAAATCAAACATGCTGTACGTCTGTTAAGGTCAACTCTCTGTGTCTTGATTTTAGTTTAATATAATATTGTGCCCTTCAGAAATCTACATCTACCATGCATTCTGCATTTCCTTTTAGTACCTGTTTGTGAGCAACATAGTAGGGGAGAGCAGGTCAGTTGGGACAGGAGGACAGTTGAGTCAAAGCTTTTTTAACATGTCAGACATCGACTATGCATCTGCCATTTACCATGCTCATACTCATCCACACCCTCTTCACTTTCAACCTCAAAGTGGAGACCTTCTGACTATTCCTCACATTTTATGAAACTCGTGGGTACCCATAGAACCCATTTTCATTTATATATCTTGAGGTCAGAGGTCAAGGGACCCCTTTAAAATGGTTATACCAGTTTTTCCTCGCCAAAATTTTGCTTAAGTTTGGAGCATTATTTCACCTCCTTCGTGACAAGCTAGTAGGACATGGTTAGTGCCAAAGGATTCCTTATGTCTTCTCGTTTAATATGTTGCCAGTATCTTCACTCTAGCTTTAAAACTGAGCCTGCTACAACCTAAAAATCGCCTATATACAGTATTTATATAATATGCAAATTTGTTTTAACACTTCTAATTTCTTTAACGCATTGACTCAACTTGCGATTTTTAGGTTGTAGCGGACTGTTTTTTGTTTTTTGACCCACCCATTCACTCTGACCTCCTCCCTTAATGGGGTTCGCCGCTCTCTATACGCTCTCTCTTGCGCTGAACCATCACGAAGAAATAGTGAAATTCATGTCTATGTACACAAATCAATACATTTAATTTCGGGAACAGCTGTGCGACTTGGGGGTAAGCAGAATTTGGGGAAAATGCACTTCTTGTATATTTATCAATATTGTGCCTTTCACGTTTGGGTTGGGCTCTAAAAAACGTGATAATGTGTTAGCAGACACCTGTATCTGTTCAGGGATCAAATCATTTTCATTTCTGTTCAAGTAATCTGTGAGTAATGGAAGGTTATTCGGTGTCAATACAGGAGTGTCCCAACCGACCCCGCTCTCCCCTAGTCTATGTCACAAAGTGTACTTTAGATTCTGTATTTAAAGAGAAATGAACGTCTTCTGCATTTATTTCTGATCCAAGCCGCCTTTTTTCTTAGTAAGGAAGACTTTGTGCATATTGAACATCTGGAGCTGTGAAGGGAAACAAAACTTGACTATCAGGAACATGAAAAATCAGAGTTTCACTTCCTCTTTGACTGGGGGGAACTTGTGCTTTGGGTGACTGTGCTATGTTTAGGTGAGCAGTGGTGCATATCAGAATCTCCTGCAAAAGGTCACAGCTGCAACACAGCAATCTGTACGCCGTCTAGGTTATTGTACGACTCTGTATCACTGTGTGCACAGGTCCACATACGCTCCCATACAGTAGTAATCTCCTGCATCTTCAGCCTGGACTCCACTGATGGTCAGGGTGAATCCGGGTTCAGATCCACTGCTGCTGAAACGACTCGGAGTGCCAGATTGACGGCTACTTATTTTGTAAAAGAGCAGTTTGGGAGGCTGTCCAGCTTTCTGCAGATACCAACTGAGATCATCATCAACCCCTGTACTGGCTGTACAGCTCAGAGAGACCGTCTCACCCACACCAGCAGACTTTGATGCAGGAGACTGAGTCACAGTTGGATTGGCCGTCGATCCTGCAAGAAAATAAAACATTTCCAGTGTAATATATTATATAAAGAACAATAAAAACCTAACCAGTCAAATAAACCAAATCAATATCTCACCCTGAATGTGGACTGCCAGTATCAGCAGGGAAACCAGTAACAGCTTCATTATGTATGTATGTGTGGGTAATAAAATGATAAAACAATGTGTTACTTGGTGCCTTAAAAGCGGCTGATGTGCAGGGAAGCACAACAGATATTCAAATTATAACATCTGTGGGAGAACACACTCTCGCCTGTGAGAGTTGTCGTGTGTTTCTGCTACATAAAGATGAATACTGCCCTCTGGTGTCAACATAGGAGAATGCAAATTAATTTCAATCATTCACATCATGAACAGATCATGAGATAATGGGCCCTGAATACAGAGGCATAACAAACCCTCCTTTATAGGAGCAAGATCCTCAGACTCTTTATAGTTGTTTAGTCAGACTTTGTAGGTTTTTTTCATCTCTATGAAGTCATTTTGTGTCTCTTTGTGGTTGTTTTGCATGTCTTTGTCATAGTTTTCCATCTCGTTTTTTCTCTCTCGTCATTTTGTGTCTTTGTAGTTGTTTTGCATCTCTTTGTCATAGTTTTGCATCTCGTTGTGTCTCTTTCTAGTCATTTTGCATCCATGTAGTCGTTTTGCATCTCTTTGTGGTTGTATTGCATGTCTTTGCCATAGTTTTGCATGTTGTTGTGGTCGTTATGCATTTCTTTCTAGTCATTTTGCTTCTTTGTAGTCATTTTGTGTCTCTCTGTGGTTGATTTGCATCTCTTTGTCATAGTTTTGCATCTTGTTGTGTCTCTTTGTCGTCATTTTGCGTCGGTGTGGTCATTTGTGTTTCTTTGTCATAGTTTTGCATCTCGTTGTGTCTCTAGTTATTTTGCATCCATGTGATCGTTTTGTGTCTCTTTGTGGTTGTTTGCATCTCTCTTTCCTCGTTTTGCATCTCATTGTGGTCGTTATGCATTTCGTTCTAGTCATTTTGCGCCCATGTAGTCATTTTGCGTTTCTTTGCGGTCGTTTTGTCTCTTCATAGCATTTTGCATTTATTTCTGTTTATTTTACAAACATGTGGTTGTTGTGTGTCTCTTCGGTTTAGAGTCTCTGTATAATTTTGTGGCTCCTTGTAATGGATTTTGCATCTCATTGTAGTTGTTTGATTGACTTTCAAACACAAAATGGCCCAGGGGCTCCCAGTGACCCGGTAGGCCCCTTCAGTGATCCAGACACAAGCCTATTTAGGTCCACCTTTAATAATAATTTACACACTGTTTGGATGGTATTCAACACCAGAAGTCGTTGGTTTCATGATTAACAACAACACATTCATTTTAAACTCTTCAATCATTCATATTACATGTATAACTGGAATGTGTGTTCTGGTCAAAAGCCACATAACAGTGTATTCCAGCCGGTTCATCGTTTTTGCAAGTACTCAGTTTGTGTGTCAACCTGTCGAGTGCCATACGAGTGGGTTTTACTTCATCGTGCATCTGTTAAAGGCACATTTCGTTTTTAAATGCTTACCAGTGATTGTCTAAACTTACAGGAAAATGAGGTATAAACCGATCGCATTTGGTACTCCAAAGCAGGTTGAAACACTCATTTCCAAATACATGCTTGACTCAGGTCTGGCTCGATTGTCTCAGGCTTAGCAATACATTTATGGTTTGGAGTCCATAATTACACAGTTCAGGGAACTGAGGATGAATTGGTACACAAAAAACAAATTTGTAATCTGTTGTGTTAGTTACAAATATAAAAACAATGATATACATACTTTTTAAAAGCTGTTTAAAAAAAAATACAAGACATCACCAATACATAATATACAAAAAAAAAAAAAATGCAAATCTTTCTCCAGTTCAACACATTCAGACAAACAGTTTCATACAGTATTTGTGTTGTACTCGCACCAACACACCGACAGTAAGGCATCTATTGTAAAAGGCACCGCTAAAGACAAACAGAACACCTAGGAGATGTGAGTTCACGTGGGTTTGCATAGTTTGTAGACGAGCCTGCACAGGGAGTTTGATAGCAGAGGTGTGTGAAGGCTGATAGTGTATTTTGGTGCCTGGTAACACCCAAAGGTGCCACCAGAGGGTTGAAACCCATAACAGAAAAAAAAAAATACGGACATTTTGATCTACTACTTTAAAATAATTGAAATTTTCATGTACAAAAAACTTCCATTCCTTTTACTGGAATGGTGTAATTTTCCAGTGACATACAGGGTCAAACAAAGACACACTGATATGGCTTTTCCACTGCACAAAGACGGCACTGTCCCATGCTGCGGGCCACAGTACAGCTCAGTGTTGGTACACTTTAGTTTCCCATGCCACTTTCAGAACTATTGGACCCTATACAGATGCACATGTGTAACCACAGCAACAGCAACCATAGAAACCAGTTGCAAAGGTTCAAGTCTCTCCACACAACAAAATTCTCACAATCTCCATCTCTCGTGAAGTTCAATCATGTCATAAAAGTTTTATCGGATACAATTTAAAAAAAGATATATTTCCATGTTAACAAAAAGTCTTTAAAAGTAGCTCCCAACTGGCCGAGTCAGAAGAACCTAAAAATAAGTCCTGTGTCGGCCTAAACTTTAAAGTGGCAATCAGAAATCCCAAAGATTTCAGTCCTGGTTGATTTAGAATCTCAATTTGAGTGAAAACAATGTTATTGTGCTTAGAGTTTAGCAGTCTGGAGTCTTTTTGTTGATACATGAGCATAAAAACAGACATTATTTGATATTATTTTAAATTTTATGTGTGCATACTGCATTTTTTTCAGGAATATCACCACAGACACCCATTTCATAATACTGCAAATATATAAATATTGCAATAATTTCATCAGAAGGCCATAGAGGCTCAGTCTCCATTGTGTTACCTCATTTGGTAATAGTGACTTAACAGACATTTATTTACATGAAGATCTTCCAAGATTGCCACTTTAAAGTGACATTCCCGGAAAAAAATGTTTTTTTTATACAAACAATAAATGTAACTCTGCACACAATTCTGAAGACTTGAAGCTTATGAACGTAGAAACAGAATTTCTCTATTCTATTTCTATGTTCATATATATCAACAAAAATACTCCAGAAACTCTGAGCACAATAACATTGTTTTCACTCAAATAGAAATTCTAAATCAACCAGGACTGAAATCTTACGGATTGCCACTTAAAGACCTCAACATTTTTCAGAGAGCAAATCAGCACTCAAACTAGCTCCTAACGCCTCGTTTCCACATAGCTCTGTGTACGTATGCGAATCAACCGGAAGTTCATTCATTCCTATGGGAACCTCCATGATGTTGATGTTTGCGAAACGCCTCCTTCCCTTTTTTTTCGGTCTAGAGTACGATGACAATGTTTTACTTTTGCGGTAGATAACGAACAGACCGTAAGCAATGTGTGCAATGTGAGCGAATTAATAAACTGATTGATGAACAGCTCAACTTATAATTTTTTTTTCTAGGTGAAAAGTTTGACGGTATATTTAGAAGTTTTGTGAACTATTTTGTTAAAACACGTATGAACCACTATGTGTGACATAACTGGATGGCGAAAAACAGACAGTTACTGCATAGATATAAAAAAAAACACTTTTTTTTATATCTATGCAGGAACTTCTCTCCCATATCTGCGGCGTTGGTGTTTCTATCCTTCCGTAAAGAGATGCATTTCCTCACGTTGAACACTACGGGGCGTAATCCGTATACTATACGGATTTACGGACACAACGAAACGAGCAGTTAGTCCCTGTGTGCTGCAGGTAATGCGCCAAAAAAAAGTAGTTTGGACTATTTTGATGATGAATGAACAAAGGTCCAATCAGCTCACCAACGAATCAAAACAATCCAGCGACAGCAGAGATGGTGGTTCGCACAACTACTTGGACAAATGCAGTTTGCAGCCCTGAAAAACTTGGGACTATCTTTGCCATCAAACCAAAAACGCCTCTTGGGGCTGCTAGTAGTGAGATAAGATCCTGTGTGAATATGGCCCTTGTTGTGTAAAGAGTCTTGAACCTTTGCGACAGTGAAACCACATTCCTGATACGCATACTGTAGTAACGCCAACATCACTAACACACACACACGTGCTCTGGCTGCAACAAATAGAAAACACATGATGGCTGTATGCGGCTTTGGAACAAGGCACAAAAGGTGAAAGATAAATCTGGCATCAGTACAGAAACACTGGGAAGAGTGGAGAGGTTGGGAAACCTTTGAAAAAAACACAAACACTAGCAGGTTGCTGATGGTCATCATACGTAGACCAGAAGAAGACGCCGGCTCGTTTGGCTGGTTTGGCATCAGCTCTTTCAGTCCTTAGAGACGGGGGGTTTAGCGGTTGCTCCTCATGGCCTCCTTGGCTGCCAGGATGAGCGGGGTGAGGCTGGACAGAGGCTTGGCCACCTTCAGGAATGGGTGCTGCAGACAGACGGAAACATGAATAATAATAAATTGAGGAAGAAATTATCTTCGAGATTAACTCACACACAGTACAAGAAAAATAACTTTATTTTTTTACAAGCACAAATGCCAAATATTCTCTTGTTCCAGAGTCTTACTTGTGAAAATGTGAAAGCTTTTTTTTGTCTTAAATTTAATATCTTTAGGTTTTGGATTGTTAGTCGGACACAACAAGCTATCTGAAGAGGTCATCTTGGATTTAAGGAAATTAGAATGGACATTTTCCACTTATTTTCCTGACATTTTGTAGACCAAATGATTAATAGTTTAAAGGAATATTTTGACATCTTGTTTCAGTGTAAATATGAGGATTTGCTGCTTTTGTTTTTTCGGTTTTCGGGCTGTTGGTCGGACAAAACATGCAATTTAAAGTCACCGTCAGTGTGTAGTGAGTGTGTAGGCCTCCTCTACCTGCAGCAGTTCTCTGCCTGATCCTCGTTGCTCCACGTCCATCTCCAGACAGCGGGACAGGAAAGATCTGAAGACAGGAGACAGCTTCTCTGGACTCTGCAGCTCAGGAGTCCCATTGGTGGCGATTAAATACAAAGCCTAGGACGAGCAAAATATCATGGTAAGAAAAGCAGTATAATATAATGTTTAAGCATTGAATTCATTCCTTTACAGAACGACTATGTTCTATTTTCCCATTGGAAGTAAAGAAAAAGTTCGGACATTTTGGGAAATAATATTCATTTGTTTTCTTGACTGGAGTTAGATGAGAAAGATTGATACCTCTCTCATATCTGTCCGATAGATATGGAGCTACAGCCAGTTAGCTTAGCTTAACACAAAGAAAACAGCTAGCCTGGTTCTGTCCAACCCACCTTGAGGTCCAGGAAATACATTTTTCTGACATTTTATAAACTAAAAGACTAACTGAAAAAATATCCAAAAGATTTTTGTTATTGAAAATTAAAAAAAAAAAATACTTTCCACCAAACACCAAAATAGCCACATGTCCATTCTTTCTCCCAGCACCCACTCACCCTGAGAGGGTTCTCGTTGAGATATGGAGGCTCTCCCTCCACCATCTCTATGGCCATGATCCCCAGAGACCAAATGTCCACTTTGGGCCCGTAGGCTTTCCTGGTCACCACCTCTGGAGCCATCCAGTACGGGGTCCCCACCATGGTGCTACGTTTGCTCTGCTCCGGGGTGATCTGGGCGCAGAAGCCGAAGTCAGCTGCAAAGAGAGAAAGACAAAACGGCGGGATGTTCAGTCAGATATGCACAATATGTGTCTGTGGATCTGTGCGTGTTTGCATGTGCTCTCCCTCACTGAGTTTGACTGATCCGTCCATCCCCAGCAATACGTTGTCACTCTTGATGTCTCTGTGGATGACCTGGTTGGCATGAAGAAACTCCAGAGCCTGGAGGACCTGGACGCAGAGGGGGAGGAAGGTTAGGATCCCCAAAAGCATGTGCATTTTGACCTACAGGTGGCAGTAATGCACAAAGGAACAATATGCAAGAGAAGAGAAAGAAGACTTCTATGGGTACTCACGAGTCTCCCCTTTACAGAGATGCCCACTTTATGATAATCAAATGCAGTTTGGGGCAAGTCATAGTCAAGTCAGCACACTGACACACTGACAGCTGTTGTTGCCTGTTGGGCTGCAGTTTGCCATGTTATGATTTGAGCATATTTGTTATGCTAAATGCAGTACCTGTGAGGGTTTCTGGACAATATTTGTCATTGTTTTGTGTTGTTAATTGATTTCCAATAATAAATATATACATACATTTGCATAAAGCAGCATATTTGCCCGCTCCCATGTTGATAAGAGTATTAAATACGTGACAAATCTCCCTTTATAGTGCATTTTGAACAGATAAATAAATGTGTGATTAATTTGCGATTAACTATTTTAATAGACTGACAGATGTTTTTTTTAACCTCTTTTGTAATCTCAGTAGTCTGAAGAGAATCTTACCTCTCTGCAGACGGCGGCGATCTGAGGCTCGTCCATGCACGTCTCCGTCACAACATCAGTTAGGGAGCCACCAGCCAGGTATTCCATCACCACAAAAAGCTCGTCGCCGACAAGGAAACTAAAAATGCACACACACACACACACAGTCACATCCACAAAGCAGTCGACTCACAGTTGTGGTGCTGTGGATGTGTACTAGGTCAGTGTAATTACCTATCCACGAAGTTGACAATGTTGGGGTTCTTCATCTCCTTCATGACCAGGATCTCGTTGATAATCAGCTCTTTCTTCGGCTGCTTCTGCAAGTTGATCTGTTTGATGGCCACCTGCAGAACACAACATCCTGTAAAAGTGGTACCACATATACACACAAGCTATATACTGTATATACGCTACTAGTTTATACTGTTAGCATACTTTTAAAAGGACTAGTGTGTAGGATTTAGTGGCATCTAGAGGTGAGGTTGCAGATTGAAACCATCTGAATACCCCTCCCTTTCCACAAGCATGCTGGAGAACTATGGTAGCCTTCAGGCTCTCTTTCTTTACAGTTCAGTCCAACCTAATCATTAAAAGTTAAGGGAAAACTAATGTGATTTTTGTAGTAGCAGAGACACAAGATGAAGTAACCTTACCTCTTGTCCCGTGGCAACATCTATGGCTGTGTAAACTGTGCCAGATGCCCTGAAATTGACAAACGGTAAGAGATGAAATAACTCTGCAACCCGTAAAACAGCCTCCATCAAATTCCTGCCAATTTTCAATGTTCACATTATCCTGAATTGTGACTCACCCCTGGCCGATCTTCTCATAGCGAGTGTATTTCTTCTTAGGATCTCCAATGCTGACAATAGATCCTAGGAGTCATAAAAAGAAATTGTTTAGTCAGCCCTACTGAAGCCAAAAATAGATGGGGCCCTGCCTGGGATGTGTCATTTCCAGCGTGTGTGTTTTTACATACTGAGTTTCTCCATGATCTCCTCGTCAGTCATCTTGCCTCCCTTCTTCTTCTGTCTGTCAGCTGCCTTAGAGGCGCCGTCTACCTCTGTAGCTGGGATTGGGTCTATCACCGACCTCGTGTACACCTGACACAACACAGGAAATAAACATTTCAGGAATACTGATCTTGGGTGATCTTGCATTTCTTATTCTTGTAAAGTTGGCGCCTGGATATTCAGCTTACTTTAAAGAAATAAAGACTTAAAGTCTCTCTGTGTAACAAAGGGCCTAAAATCAAATGGTATTGAATTTTAAAGTTTTTAAAAGCAAAACATCCCAATCTTTTCACTCACTGATTTTGTGTGTTCTGGCCGCGGTGCCACAATTGGAGGTGGTGTGTCGTCATCGTCATCATCGTCTTTGCCACCTGATGGGGAGGTCGCGGTACCCTGCTTGCCTGGCTACAACCGCAAACATACACAGATTAAACCGAGTGACGGTCAGAAACTGCTGAATGTATTCAATGTAATGTCGTGAATGAGAGTGGAAGTGATGAATGGAAATCCTCACCGACTGAGAGTCTTTATCTGAAAGAGATAAAGTGTAAGGACAGATGAGTGAGTCTGCACACTCACAACACTGGACTTTTATAGATTAATAAACAGATTAGTTGAGGAAACGAAAACTGACCCGAGGCGGAAAAACTGAGGTATTTCTGTTTTCCACTGGTGGAGTCGTAGAACTTGAGAATATCGAGGACGGCCTGAGGATTCTGTTTCTGTTCTGATTTACTGATGTTGGAGGTTTGAAGGAGACGGGCCCACTGCTCCGGCATGCCCTGCACAAACAAACACACACATATTGAAAAACGTATACAGAGATCTACCCAAGAAACCAAAAATAAGACACTGTGAACACACGTCATGCGCCCAAATGGCTCATGGGGGAGCATGTTTTGCAGTTATGTAACGCCGTGTTCACATTACAAGGGACACCGCAACATTCTACAAGTCACTTTCAATGGAAGGCGGGGACGTGAAGCTACAAACTGACGCCCCGATAATCGTCGCTGCGTGATAGGCGTGACGCAGCCACAAATAAAGTTGAGCTGGTTTCAACTTTTTTCAGGGCTCCAATGACGAGGTGAAGCGTCAGCCAATCATATGTTTTTGTTTCACCTTGTTTTTCCCATTAGCCAGTAGTTCCCAGTGCTGTTTCACGACATACGACATAACTACGTCAACGAGTGCTTGAGCAACACTTCAACTCGCCGACAATGTAGCTGGCCACGCGGGCCGTTTTGCTGCTTTTGTCGCTCGTAGTGTGAACTATCATTACAGCTTGTGATGCTACAGTGACTTCCTGTTTACATATTTGATCATTGTGATTGGACAGAGCTCTAGATGTTTCCTAGCAACAATTTACACATTAATATAGTCTTTACTAGATGAGACACCCATAGTTCGACCTTTTGGGAAATACACTTTGAGAGTAAGTAGATAGATGTGATTCTCATGTACATACGGCACTTATGTAGCGGGAAATTAGTAGGGGTGCAAATCACAAGTTTTAATACGATACGATATTATATTGATTCTTTGGGCAACGATACGATACGATTCTATTTGATTCAAGTCAGGGGCCTGCGATTGATATGATACAATATCGTATGACTATTTAACACAATCAGTTACATTTATATCAACTCACAAAGAGCGACTAAAATATGATTTGATAATTTTATTACTGGGCCCTGTCGGAAGGAGGTACGCTTGGACAGAAACGGTGACACAGACGTACCGTGGGAATTTCAAAATAAAGGGTATATCTATATATATCAATGCTTTGATTTTGCATCGAGGATATTGAATCGGTGATCCAGGCTAGCTGTTTCCCTCCGTTTCCAGTCTTTATGCTAAGCTAAGCTAACCGGGCCAACTACACATTTAGCGTACGGACATGAGAGTGATATCAATCTTCTCATCTAACTCTCAGCAAGAAAGAAAATAAGTGTATTGTCACGATACCAGATTTTCACTACACAATTATCGTGGCCAAAAGAATTCACTATAATTATATTATCGCAATACCTATAACAAATTTGAGAAAGAAATAATAATGCCATCAGTGAAATTCATCTTTAATTTTGTTTATTGTGTGTTTCGTCTCTTTTTTGTCAAATTAATTACACTCAAAATACGAGTTTATGGAGGTGGAGAGAGATCCTGTAACCATAACTGTACAAAAGCGTGATTTAAGAGGCGCTGGATTATTTACACAATATTATCATATGTGTATTATTAACATGATATCAATAATTCATCTTTTTAAACAATCACAGTTATCGACAAAACCGGTTTATTGCGACACCTCCAATTTTCGCAATATGTTAAAAGTTTTAATGGTGCCACATCATTTAGTAAATCATTCAGTAAACTAAATGTCTGGTCTGTAAAATGTCATAAATATTAACGAGCACCTTAAAAAGTAATAAGGTTGGATACTTACAGTGAACTCTCCGGTGACAGAATCAAAACCCACATGGATGGTGTGTTCAAAGTCTGAGGGCGAGGAGATCTCAGGTCTGTCCTTGTCCCGGTCCTTCTTCCTGCCTCCTGCAGGTAAAGGTCAAAGGTCATCCACTGCAATCCGTGTGATTTTTGATGAGCTATATGTGTGTCCACATCTCTCACCTTTCTCAGAGGCGAACATGGAGATGATCTTGTTTCTAGACTTCCTCTCCTCCGGCACAGACGGCAGCGGCCGAGAGCTGTGATTTGCTGACTGGGTGTCCTTGGTTCCTCCTCCTTGGCTGCTCATCCTGACAGGGGGGGCGGGGGGCTTGTCCTCACACACTCCGCTGTCACACATCTACACACAGGTACACCTGCATAGATGGGACGAGACGCATAAAATGACAAATGCATACAAGGAAACACAGTGAGTCTGTTGCACGCTGAGTCACTGGTTCACTTCTTCCTGTTTTTTTTTTTTTGTTTTTTTTAGATGTCACAATGCTATACATGTTAGCTCAAAATGCTACTGAGAAACGGCTGCAAATCAAGTACACCTTAGCCTACGTTACACAGAGAAACAAACAAACCGGATAACAAATGAAGAAACACTCACACAGACCTAACTAATCCATCCATGCCACAATCTGTGGGTCAGCACACAGAGCGTTGGAGCGAAGGGAAGGGAGTGTGAACAGGAAGTAACGCTGAATGGGCAAAGTGACGTGTTGAGTCTCGTTCACGGTTACACATGAATGAGGAAGGAAAAGAGACACAGAGAGAGAGACAGAGAGAGAGAGAGAGAGAGAGAGAAGAGTGTCTACGAGTGAGTTAGAGACTGAGAATGGTATGACAGCTGGAGTTAAAGGAAGAGGAGTGAAGAAGGAAAACTGAGCTGGGTAGTGTAAAACCTCAGAAACACACAATGTAGACAACAGTCAAGTACTGTACTTAAGGGCAATTTTGAAGTACTTGTACTTGACTTGAGTATTTCCATTTCGTGCTACTTCATACTTCCACTACACGACATATGATAAGCTTATAAAATACAATGCTTTGTTATTTATTAAACCAGTGGTTTCTAGGGCTGCAACTAACGAATGATTATTTTAATTTGTCCATAAAATGTCGATCACTGTTTCCTAAAAAAGCCCAAGATGACGTCCTCAAATGTCTTGTTTTGTCCACAACTCAAAGATATTCAGTTTACTGTCACAGAGGTGTAATGAAACTAGAAAATATTCACATTTAAGAAGCTGGAATCAGAGAATTTTGACTGTTTTTTTTCCTTAAAAAATGACTCAAACTCTCTAGAGGCATTTTTTGTAAGAGTACCGTAAGTCATTTGGAGCCGAGATGGGAAGTGAGTGGTGAAGCAAGAGAGAGAGAGAGAGAGAGCGGCGGCGGCGACGGGAGCGAGTAACATTATCGAAATTACCTGAATCTTTTAGAGCTGGTCTCGCTGAATGTCTTTAAAGACTTGGAGGCAAGCACATCTGGCTGTAGATGTTTGGAATGCTGATGAATGGTTTTTCGATACCTTATGATTCAGTCATTTCAATGAGTCTTTACTCCTGGTTAAATAAAGGTTAAATAAATAAAAAAATTAATAAATCGACTACGGCCCAAGCAGGGTAAGTTAACAGTGTTTGGTTTTGTCCTTCCTGGGCTACTGTAGAAACATGGCGGTGCAACATGGGGGACTTCATGAAGAGGACCCGCTCCCTATGTAGATATAATCGGCTCATTTTAAGGTAACAAAAACACAACGATTCTTATTATCAGGTGATTATACACTTAAGAAAACAAAGTTATTAATATTATATTCCATTTTCTGCCAATAGATCCCCCTAATTGTTACACACTCTTCCTTTAATATTTGACAACTAATTGATTTATCGTTGCAGTTCTAGTGGTTTCCAATCTTTTTGGCTTGTTTTTGTCATATTAAGTTGGATTTTGAATGAAGGACTTTCACATATAATGGAGTTTAACACAGCTGTATTGGCTCTTGATTCGAGTACTTCTTCCACCACTGGTAGACACTCTTGAGTGTTATCCATTACCCTAATATGGTGAGATTGTAGACACAAACACCAAAGCACCTCTTCCAGTCTTGCAAAGCAAGCAGTTTGATTGACTCTGAGCTGCAGCCTGCATACTTGGTGACATCACAGACGGGAAACAGGAAGCAAACAAAGGTTTCCTCACTTCCTGTGTCTGACCGCCAATGACACACCACATATAGCGTTAAACCCGGATAGCAGACGTGGCTCAGGTACAGCACATACGCCTGCCTATGACCTCTTCTTCACACAAAAAACCTCCTCCTGCAACAGCTCGGCTAACCTGCTGACCTCTGAAACACCACAAAATAAATGAAATCAGGAAAACGGAAACTGTTGTGCCCACATCTTAGAGAGACCTGGCTCCACTGTGGCATCCCGGATCGCACTTGGGCCACGCTGACATAGCGCTGGACTCCGATGGGACGAGGGGAAACGGACTCTATGCTTGCATCGGTGATGCTTGGTGCTCAAACGTAGTCAAAGTCGATGGACAATGTTTCCCTGACGTCGAATTTTTAATGTTAAGATGCCGGCCATATTAACATCTGCCCAGAGAAGTCACCAGTGGCTTTTGTTGCTGCTGTTTACTGCAAATTTAAAAGAAAATGCACTACTGTTTTTGTTTTTCTTGAGTAGTATAAATGGACTACCACTACTTTTCGTTGTGCAACCCTGTCTTGTACAATGTCAATAAATGAACCTTGAATCCCATAAAGATATCTTGATACAGACTCATTAACCAGCACACACAACATTAGGCCTTTGAGGTAATAAAAAAAAAAGACATTTCACACAAGCTGAGAGAGTCCTCAGAGAGGCCACGAGCCTGAAGACACATCAGCACCAACTTGACTCGGGGCTAAATTATTCCCCTCCCTGAATACTTTCTGAAAAGTAAGTCTGACGCTTTACGATGGAAGCTATCCCAGCTATCACTGCTCTGCTGTGCATTGATTTTGTGTGCCATCTGTAGTGGTTTTCCACACCTTAGATCACGTAATCCGATCATAAACTTCACCATTATAAAAGCACAACCCAATGAGCACCTATAGAACACTCCTCTAACTCTCTTTACGCTCCCTTTTCAATGCCTTCGCCTCGATCATATAAGCTGACAAGTGCTCACCTGTTTGTTGCCTCTTCTGCGTCTTACAGAAGACCATGTAAACGATAAAAAACTGTCGTATTCCCAGCGAGTGTAAGCACCTCTTTCTCCAGTGCTCATGTATCTACTTCTACTTCTCTCTGTTCCCCTTCTCTCTGTCATCTAAAAGGCAGGTCTTAGCAGGCTGCCTCATTCCTAGGCGATCTTGGATGGGACAAGTGTATTCTTGCCATGGCAGGATAAAATTAGACCCGGTCCAGCCTTAATGTGTATTTTCAAAGTCGGTGACTGTGTGTGTGTGTGTGTGTGTGTGTGTGTGTGTTGGACTGAATGTTGGGTGCTGGCTGGCCAGGCTGAGACACGTTGTCTCTCACTAGGAATTTCATAGCTGCAGGGCTGCAAGGGTTGGGCGTGTTCTCCTGTCCATTGCACACACACACATACATACATACACACACAGGGCTCCTCCTCATTCCCTGCTCTAAAACACACACACACTCCCCCTGCCAACAGGGGCTCCATTGTGAGCGCTTGAATATCTTTTATGTAGCTTGGAGCTTAGCTTACTGGTCACAGCAGAAGAAAAAAAAGACTTTGATGGGAGCAGGCAGGTGCACAGATCGGCAGCACTGCAGGCTGCATGCTTGAGCGTTTGCATAGCTGTGCACACACCCTACTAGTACAACCTACATGATTAATGGGTTAATTAACTCGCTTGTCAACAGACACTGCTGATCATTATTTAAAAAGAAATAGGTCAAGATTTTGGGAACTACACTTTCTAGAGTTAGATGAGAATACCACCCTCATGTCTGTGTGGTTAATATGTAGCTGGACCCGAAAACTTAGTAAAAAGGTTTTAAAAAAGATTGCGTTTTTCAGGGGTTATGTGCTGAACTATTTTTTGAAAGGCATATATGTAGATAGATTTGTGAGGGAAATGTCTTTATTCTTTGATTTTTGGGTTGCTGGGGAAAAAAATTAAATAAATAATGCCTGACAATGACTGATATATTTGACTTCAGGACATCTCTGACGACACACATGCTGAAAATCAAACATTTTGACTGTATCAATTTAGATATTTTCCAAAGTAAAAGTCCCTAGAAGTGTATGATTCACCAAAATAAATCATAATATCGAATAGCAATACTTGTAAAATCACAATTCTTAAAAATCGCAATACATATTGAATCAGCACTCGAGTATCGTGATAGTATTGAATCAGGAGATGGGTGTATCGTCCCAGCCCTAATAGATATACATGCACATCCAATCCAAGACAGGGAAGGTGCGGAGCTTAACGGTGATATTGGATCGTTGATCATTGAATCGATATACTCGATCCAGACCGATGTATCGTTACACCTCTCGTAAATATAAAGCTGGAGTCAGCAACCTTAGCTTAGCATAAAGAATGGGGAAAAGAGTAAAGAAGCAAAGATACGAATCTCTGTTATTTTTTTAAAACAGCCGCCATTTTGGACTGAAAACGCTTATAATATTTTTAATAGTTTATTGTTCAATACAAGCTATTTTGGTCGAATATGACAATAGAATAGAAATAATTTTGTTTCCCTTTTGTACGGCACTTTTTAGGCGGACGTTTTACTGCCGTCCGGTTGTCGCTTTCAGTCCAAAATGGCGGAAACGTAGCTTTGCTGTTGAGCGCAGATGTAACGAATGGAACGAACAATTGACTTACACCTCTTGGCAATATCCGTTCTTTGACCTGGCTCTGTTCAAGTTTTACTGGTGGTTATGTGCCGGACTATTTCTTGGCTTGGCCCGTAACTTCCGAGTGTCTCCGTAACCGGTCCTGGATCAATATAATGGTTGAACACTGGTATCAGATCGGTACTCGGTATCGGCACAAAGCTCAGCTATCGATATTGGGACAGAAAAAAGTTGGATCAGTGCATCCCTACTTTGAATTGAATCAAAGTATTGTGGCAGACTTTGTGATATCAGCAAATATCGTATCGTTGCTCTGTGTTGGCAGATAGTCTGAGTTGAGGAATCGGAATCATAAAGAAAAAGTCAAAATCGGTGTAGCCCCAAAAACTTAAGACTTTTTTATTTGATTGAAGAAAAGGTTTTTGTGGAAAAACATGTTGATATTTCTCAAAGCAAGGAATTGAATAAATGAATGAATGTTCCATTTTCAATAGCAGGCTGCGCTCTTCCATCACATGTTGAATCTATCCCCTCAAACTCTGCGTGCCGGGATACCACACAGACTACTTCACACAACCAGACGGCGTCTTACTTCATCTGTTCTCAATTCACAAACACTTTTCATCATCTCGGTGGCACGGAGCCCATCACATCCCTCTGCCCTTTATGATTTCTATTCCTCTTTCTGTGCTCTCTCTCTCTCTTTCGCTGGATCAGAGCACTTTCTATTCCCTGTGTGGCTGGCCGCCATCAAGGGAAGCCCACTTCCTCATCCTGGAACTCCCCCGAGCGCCAGAGGGTCACAGGACCGGGCCGGCCAACCAGAACGCAGCAAAACGCAGCCGCCGAGCTGTTTACAGGAAGTGGACAGCAAGCCTTTTGTATTCAGCTTCTATAAAAGGAAATTCTGCGGAGGACTTCCTGGAAGGACTGATGAAGCAGACACACACACTCTACACCCTTTCATTCACTCACACAGAAACATACAGATAGACGTAAAAACACACACACATTTGTGCTATATATATGTGCACACAACCCCCCTCTACAGTCACTTCACTGATTATGGGTCTGGCAGTGAATGAAGCGTAAACACACTGCCCAGCTGCACACCCACCACACTTGAACACCTTATCCTGTTATTCAAACAGCTGCCTCACCCCTGAGTCAACACTCTGATGAATCAAATCACCAACCTGGCAACCTGAAGTCCTCCCGGGTCGCTGTCAGAACTTGACCGGACAGTTTGGACCAGGTACAAGAGCAGCAGCCGCAGGACTCACAGTCGAAGTCTGTTAGTTTCAGGGTCTAGTAGTGCATGAATGACTGGTTCAGTGTGGCTGCAGGATTACCGGTCTGGACAGTCACAGATTTATACACTGATGTGTAGCATTTGCAGGCAAAGGCCATAGTCATACTGTATATATATACATATATATATATATATATACTGTTAAAAGCTTTCTCCACACTGCCAGGAATATACATTTGCAGGAATAAAACATTTAGTAGGTAGCAGAGGTGCTAAGCATTTAAACTTAAGTACAACTTTTAGACAACAATACATTTCATTGTGTGTATGTGTGTGTGTGTTTTACAATACCCCCTTTCATTAGACAACAATACATGTACACAACAAGCACTATCTGGACTATCTGCATCTATCTGCACTATCTGCAACCACCTCTCCTAACCACTAGTGCACTTTAAACTTCAAACTTACTTTACACTATATCCCATATACCATTTTATAGACTGCACATATTACATCCATTTATTGTACACTACATTTTGTTTTTATTGACGGACGGTACACGCTATGTTCATTCACTATGTTCATTCACTATGTTCATTCACTATGTATATTCTGTATTTCTATTTATTGTTTTATAATCTTTTTGTACACCTGTACCTCTGTATCTGAGCTTTGCTGCTTTGACACCTGAATTTCCCCCTGGGGATTAATAAAGGTCCATCTTATATCTTATCTTATCTTATCTTATTTCTGAGTACTTCTACTCCAAGCCAGTACTGCTTCTCTTGCAGAAGTGATACAAACCCTGAGCTGAAAAATATCTGCTTAAACCACAGTGTTACATTTTTTTTTAAAAGGTGTGTAGTGTAGCTACACTTACATTATACTGTGTGCATGTTGCACAGAACATGCTAAAGTGTCAGTGTCTTCTGCTTTATTCAATTACATTTTATCCAACCAGCCTCTGAAACTGCTTGTCAGGCCCATTTCAGCGAAGTAGGCGAGACTCCACTGGCTGTTATGAGGGCAGATGTTTTGTGGAAACATCTGATGTTATTACAATACATACTATGGTGTCCCTGTACACTGTCATTACTTTGGTTTATAATTAAAAGAAAGAAAGAAAGAAAGAAAGCCACAAATCCCACTATACACGAGGATCTTGATCTGCTACTTTATTTTTATCCCCTTTAACTAGTAAAGTGTCTCCTCAACAGTTATGGAAGAAGAAGCCACTAAGTCTGTGCCACAATTAAGTTAATAGTAACCAAACTACTACCAATTGTGTGCAAGACTGTTTTGAATGAGCAGATGTTTTTGTGGAAACATCACGTTATTACAATACATACTATAGTGTCCCTGTACACTGTCATTACTTTGGATTATAATTAAAAAAAAGAAAGAAAGCCACAAATCCCACTATACACGAGGATCTTGATCTGCTACTTTATTTTTTATCCCCTTTAACTAGTGTCTCCTCAACAGTTATGGAAGAGAAGAAACCACTCAGTCTGTGCCAGAATTAGTGTTAATAGTAACCAAAAAAACAACTTGTATGCAACTAGAATGAGCAGATGTTTTTGTGGAAACATCACATGTTATTAGAATACTATAGTGTCCCTGTACACTGTCATTACTTTGGTTTATAATTAAAAGAAAGAAAGAAAGCCACAAATCCCACTATACATGAGGATCTTGATCTCCTGCCTGCTACTTTATTTTTATCCCCTTAACTAGAAAAAGTGTAAATGCACGTTAAAAAGAGAAATAAATAGCTATGATGTAAAATATGTAAATTCTTTTTTTATATTCCTTCCTATTTATTGCCCATTAAAATGTCAAATAATAAAATGACGGTGTAATTTAGTCCATTTATTCATAATTCAAATTGTAAAGTGTCAGTGTCTATTGGCTGTTATGAGGGCAGATGTTTTGTGGAAACATCACATGTTATTACAATACTATAGTGTCCCTGTACACTGTCATTACTTTGGTTTATAATTAAAAGAAAGAAAGAAAGCCACAAATCCCACTATACACGAGGATCTTGATCTGCTACTTTATTTGTATCCCCTTTAACTAGTAAAGTGTCTCCTCAACAGTTTATGGAAGAAGAAGAAGCCACCCAGTAACCAATAGTAACCAAAAAAACAACTTGTATGCCAGACTGTTTTGAATGAGCAACATTCTAAACTCACCGGTTTGTTGTCAACCGCAGAAAAAAATCAGCCCAACTGCCGAAACTCCGCCCAGTCTGAGTTGATTTTCACTCCGTTTTAAAGCCCAGATTTCAAGCTGAGATTTCACAAACAATCCCTGGAGATGTGGAGACAAATATCGTCTTTAATCACTTACACTTTAACCCCTGTATCTCTCTCTCTCTCTCCCCCCGAGTAGTCCTCTCGGCCTGGCTCCGTTGCTTTGGCCCGGAGAGGAACGTTGGTTGGAGAGGAAGCGGAACCTTCGTACAGAAAACCCGAGGAGTCGGAACCTTCACGGCTTCCGTAGCGCAAAGAGCGCGTAAAATGCAAAGCTGCTGCTGCTGCTGCCTCTTGTTGTGTGCAACGTCGGACTGTAAAAGTAGACGGACACAACACCGGAAACAATGTCCCTTTGATTTCAGAATAAAAATCTACTATCTAATAGAATTACTCTTACTATTTCTATATTTATACTATTTCTATATTTCTATACAAAAATATATCTTATACTGTATATACTGTATATGTTCTTAATATATATGTTCTTAATATGCCACAAAGTATTTCCTTTTATAATTGTAATGTAAATGTAATTGTAATGTAAATGTAATATAACTTATTATTTTAATGGAGCTTCCCAGCCAAAAAGTATTTCACACGTTTGTACCTGTGCAACCGGCGTGACAATAAACATCTTGAATCTTGAATCTTGAATATTTATCAGTATTAGCAATTGCTGTCAATCTGATATGGTGCTCTGTTTCTCTCCACATGGCACCCCAAATATATAGCTGTCATGGGGAATATGTTATGATTATGTATGTAAGTACACATGTGTTTGTATGGATATGAACAGTATGTATGTGTATGTACTGTATGTATGTGTATATGTATATATGTGTATATATATATATATATATATATATATATATATATATATATATATATATATATATATATATATATGTATATATATATATATATATTTGTGTGCTTATGCAGGTATGTATGTATATATGTATACATTTAACTTATTTATTTATTTTTCCCATTATTTAGAATTACGGTGTATTTTAGTCCATTTATTCATAATTCAAATTGTAGTTGTTGCATCATTACACAAAATGTCACAAAATAAGATTTTATTTTGAAGGGAACCTACTACCGGAAGTTCTCTACTAACGGCTGCTCGCTTGACTAAAATCAGAAAGCAGCAGAAACATCTGAAACAACAACAACAACAACAACGCTTCATAAACGACAAACAACCAGCAAACAACCACCTCTGAACAGTCGACAGTCGCCGAGGAGAAATAAAACAGTATGACATTTTTAATTACAGATAAATCAAGCACTTACTGTTGGTAGTTATTTATATATGGTAGACATAATAATGGACATTTAGCTAACGTTAGCTTGTAAACAGTGTTATTACACAGTGTGTTAACCAGGTTTATGTTGTCGGTTAAGCTACTGTATGTAATGAAGCAACGAGTGGACCACAGCTGTGGCTGATTAACAGTTAATAGCTCATTATAAAGCCTGTTGGGAGATAAATGGATTAGACACGTGTAGACATGTGCTACTCTCCTGCATATAGCTAGATAAACATGTGTGTCTACTGTTGGTTCATAAGTTTGTACCTGGTTCAACTCTTCTTGTAGTTACGATACAACCTGTAGCTCCATACTGTGTGCACCCACAGCACACATTCATGGGTCGTGTTGTTAAGGCAAGGCAGCTTTATTAGTATAGCACATTTCAGCAACAGGGCAATTCAAAGTGCTTTACATAAACATTCAAGAACATTAAGACATAATTAAAACAGTTATAAAAACATGAAATATTAGAAAATAAAAATAAAAGCTATAGGATAGAAGCTAAAATAGAATATAACACACAAGAGTAAAAGCTCTAGTGCAGTATAAGATCATTATGTGGTTTAATAAAAGGCAGCAGAGCCTCAGAGAACTCAGAGTTGGAGTTGGTCCTGCAGGTTTCTGGGAGCTTCTTCGTAATATTTTGTGCATAAAAAACTGAACACTGCTTCTGCATGTTTAGTTCTGACTCTGAGGGACACTAAGCAGACCTGATCCAGATGACCTGGATGGTTCATAACATAGCAGAAGATCAGAAATGTATTTTGACCCTAAACCATTTAGGTGCTTTGTAAACCAGCAGGAGTATTTTGAAATCAATTCTCTTAGAGACAGGGAGCCAATGTAGAGACCTGAGAACTGGACTGATATGATCCACTTTCTTGGTCTTGAGGACTCAAGCAGCAGGTTCTGAATCAGCTGCAGCTGTCTGATCGATTTTTTAGGAAGACCAGTAAAGACGCCGTTACAGTAGTCAAGTCAGCTGAAGATAAATGCATGGACTAGTTTTGCTAAATCCTGCTGAATGATCTCGCTTCTCTTAACTTATTTCCTTCTTGTTGTCTGTTTTGTGGATATCTTTCTGTATGTGTATCTGTGTGTGCTCTCCAGGTGTCATGTTTTCCCGCAGGTGGAGGTTCGGTTGGGACAGGCACAGTGAGGTGGACCTCTTCACGGACCGCTATGACACCACTGCAGAGACCCTCTCCCAGGCCATCAGAGCTGCAGCATCCGAGGAGCCGGACGCAGATGGCAGCGTGCTGTTTGGCCACCTGCAGGGCACTGTGGTCGGCCTCAGATATTATACAGGGGTGGTGAGGATCAATCACCTTTAATTCCTCTAGTAGTGCACTGATTCACCAAGGAGATAAACCACAGCTGTGACATATAGGTTGAGAAACCTTAAAATCATATGTGTTTTTTACTCTCTTTACAGGTGAATCAAGGGGAAATGGTTGGATTAGTGCGACAGCCCCAGAATCCATACGACCGCAATGCAGTGATGGTCGCCAACATTTATGGCAACCAAGTGGGTCACATCAAGAAAGAGCTGGCAGCAGCTATGACCCACGTCATGGACAACAATTTGGCTAAAGTAGAGGGGTGAGTATATTGTTATTGGCCTGTGTGTCATTCCCTTCTGTCAAAATTAGAGGTCGACCGATAGCGGATTTTTAATAATGATAGTTTGGAGCAGGAAAAAAACAATAGCCGTCGATTAATCAGCCGACATCTTCTTTACTTCTGCAGCAGCCTAGTCGGCTACTTTTGCATAAGCCCTTTTCAGTAAATCCGTTTTTTTGTTCTGCGGTTTTAAGAGGAACTATGAGCTCAGGTCCACCGTGATGACAGTGTGATTTTGTGTTTGTGTGTATGTCGTTGTCTCGTTGCTGTGTCAGGGTGGTACACTCGGGGACGAAAAACTCGTTCACCATGCCAGTGATGCTGTCCTTCTGGGGG
This sequence comes from Sebastes umbrosus, assembly GCF_015220745.1. Taxonomy (NCBI): domain Eukaryota; kingdom Metazoa; phylum Chordata; class Actinopteri; order Perciformes; family Sebastidae; genus Sebastes; species Sebastes umbrosus. Next base: position 22,318,619 of record NC_051284.1, on the reverse strand, counting down.
AAAGAAGAGAGCAAAAATGCTGTGATTGAAAGCATGGCACGTCGCGGATATAAACTGAACACCGGAGTAAGCAAAGCAACAGGTACAAACACTTTTGACCATCCAATCTCACTTGCCTCCTGACGGAAAACCTCTCACATTTAGCCTGCATTGTTGCATTCAAAATATCCGTTTTCAGGTATCGTCATTAATCTTACTGTTTTTTTGTGTGTGTGTGTGTGATTTCAGGTGCAAATCAGAACTCATCCAATAATCAAGGCGGTCGTACATCTAAAAAAGGTTTGACCATCCCACTAACTGCAGAGGAGGTAATCTACTTTATTTTACCCTAATTTAGTCAATGTAATATATACCAGTATAGCGTGATGATTCTCCGACATTTAATACCATATTTGTCATTATAGAGACGCAAATTTAAGCTTTACATTTGTTTTGGTCTGCCGAGGAAAATTACAGAGCAACGTCCTTTTACTTTCCTCTCAGTTTCTGACAGTAGATTCTGATTTACCACCTAATGTTTTTTTACTCAACCATCATATTCAAACTAAATAAATCAAATCGTGTAACGTTGACGTTGTTACACTGAAGCAGCAACACATGTCTAGGAAGCTCACATGTTTTGGATATTTAATATAAAGCAAGTAATGGGGTATCAGTGGTATACTGTATTTATAAGCACTCAGAGTATTCCTTATCTAATCACAATGTATGGTTGAAACTACATGTCTGAACATAACATAGCATTATTAGTTAAATAAGGCTTGCGAAATTCATTATTGTTAGGACTTTTTAGTGCTTAGAGAAATCATTATTTAAATGTTTTGTTATTAAATTATGTTGAACAACTATACATTTTCTGTGATTTCTAAACATCGTGAAACAGACTTTAATAGGGTTTAAGTCAGAAGTTGTAATTCCTTTTTTCTTTCAGCTGAAGAATGCATTTGACAACCTTTTTGACGGCTTGATGGAGAGTGAAGACGGAGAGAAACAAGCAGCCGAGGTCCGTATTTGATCTGTTTATCTGTCTGCATTTTTTGTATCTGTTAGTGGTCAGCATTTTGTCTTATATTATGATTGATATTAAGATGATGTTGTCTTATATTTTGTCTTATTTCTTTATGTCCACTAAATGGAAAGCAGTACCCAAAAATCTGTTATTAGTTGAGCCCTTAAGCTTAGACTACAGTATGTGCAACTGGTCATTCGTAATGTTGCTGATTTAGAAAAATGTATTCTAATATTGAACACATTGTAGATCCCTGTGGATAAAAATTAAACCAGCTAAATGTCTGTGATATGATGTCATCAAACCATGCATCTCTTGGACCTGAATGTATTCCTTCATCCTCTCTATCTTCTCCTTCTTGCTGCAGTTTTTGGACAAACTGCGTCTCACCTCTGAGTTGTCACCCTCTTGCACCTTGAAATCGTTGTGTGTGTTGTCAGTGTCTTAGTGCAGCTTTAATGTGAACACGCGGCTCTCTTTCTCCGCAGTCTGTGGGCACTCCTCTTATGCTTCACCAGAGGCAGGCGCTGTCCTGGATGTGTGCTCGAGAAAACAAATCTGCGCTGCCGCCCTTCTGGGAGAAGAGAGGCGAGCTCTACTACAACAGCCTCACGTGTTTCTCTGCCAAAGAAATACCAGATAGAATTCGTGGGGGAATACTGGCAGATGACATGGGACTGGTGAGAAACACGTACTGTTATATGATATCGTTATCATTAAAGAGAATATGTTTATTGGCGAATTGCAAGTTAATTCATAACTCATGATGAGATGTTTGGTCGGTTGCTGGTTACTGGATAGAATAGAGACAGATATGAATCGACAGTAAACCCCCTGTTTGTGTTTTCCAGGGAAAAACTCTGACAACCATCGCTCTGATTCTCACCAACTTTCACAAAGGAAAGCCTCTGCCCGTGGAGAAATGTGTAAGTGTAGCCATGTGTGAATGTGTTCTTTTCAGTCAGTCTGATTTGACTTGTGTTCAGCCATCATAACGTGTTTGTTTACATGTACAGGAGGAGCTGCCATCACCTGTCAAATCCAAAACTAAACCAAAAATGGCTTCAAAACTGGGAGGTAATCTTTTTCTTTCTTTGTGAGTGTGTGTGGCGTACATGTTTGAATGCAAGGAAACAAGAGCACTAACGGTAGAGATGATGTGTCTTTGTTTCAGGAAGCAGCAGTGCAGGCGATGGAGCAGGAGTGAGTGATGGCGCAGCTGTTTCTCGATGCTCAGACCTGTAAGTGTAATTTAATTTAATTTGGCATGCTCATATTATATCGTCAGTGATGTGGTTTTTTTCTTATCACTGCATAATTAATTAATGTGTAAAGATAATAATGCAAATACATCTGGACATATTTCCATGCGTTCAGTCCGTCTATACGTCACTATATCTGATGTGCTCCTGTGTGGGTCAGTCCTCAGGCGGAGGTGATCTGTGTTGATTCGGCAGATGAAGTGGACAGTTCCAATAAAAGTAAGAATTGATTGTCATCTCCTTGTATATACCACCTTTTAACTTTTATGTGTCTGTTCACATTGCGTGTTTGTGTCGTCTTCTATGGATTTTGTGGCAACATACCGTACATTTACCCGACTTCTCCACTTACAGGTACCAGCAAAGGAAAGACGAAAGCCACCAAGCGAAAGCCCATTAAAGGTACAACCCTAGTAGACTCTTTGTATTTGTGCACTATAATATGTTCATGTAAATGTATGTGCATGTTGAAGGCACTGTGTGACGTAGCTTGACGGGGAATCTTCTTGAAAAGACCAGTGAATTTGTGATTTTGTTTTGGGTGGCATAACTCAAAAGCTGTTGTTATTTGGCTTGTATAACATCATAATCACCATGAACTAAATCATTATATGTATGTTTACTGTGCAGAGGCCCCGACATTTCTGGAGGATCTGGACTTTGCTGCAGCACTGGGCGGCTCAGCAGCAGATACAGGCTTAAAGAAGAAGAAAACCGCCAAGAAGGCCGCACTGAGTGAGTTCTAACAGTGTGTTTTTACCTGATGTTTTGTGTTTCATATACTATATTTATTTAGTGTGAGGGAAAGGGAAAGTTGTGGTGATGTTGGAGATGTTTGTGTACCTTTTTTTGTATGTGCAGGTGTGGACTCCTCCATCGCTGAAAGTCCAGGTGACTTATCAGCTAGAACGACTCTCATCATTTGCCCGCTCTCTGTGATCAGCAACTGGCTGGTAGGAATACAGCCATACACACCAAGACACTTTCTGTCATTTCATTTATGTGGTCCTGCTAATTAGCTTGGTGATGAGTATAAGTGAAACTTGTTTGCTGCTCCTGGTAAAAAAACAACAACAACAGACAAACTGCATATACAACACAGGGCCACGTTGAAGAGCAAGTAAAAGATTCAATGCTACCTTTCCGTCCTCAACGTCACCACGTCATGTTTTCTTCTTCTGTCCTTCTGTGTGTGTGCAGGACCAGTTTGAGCAGCATGTGCGTGCTAACGTGAAGCTAAACGTCTATCTGTATTACGGCTCCGAGCGCAACAGGAGCAAGACCTTCCTGTCCTCCCAGGATGTGGTGATCACGACCTACAACGTCCTCTCTGCCGACTTTGGGGTGAGTGTAGACAGGTCACATGTAAATCTGTGGATGTAAGGTGAGACAAGGTGTTCACACAGAAAGGAGACACACTGGCAGACACACTTAATATGGTGGTGCATTGATTTTTATTCATAAGAAAAATCCTTCAATGTCCTGAACCTGGACTGTGTGTTCATGTCAATATTCACTTGAGAGATAATTTGCTTCTCCTTTATTAACAAACACAATGTGCTTGTTTCCCTTTCAGAATAAGAGTCCCCTCCATGGGATCAATTGGCTGAGGGTTGTGCTGGACGAAGGACACATCGTGAGAAACCCTAATGCACAGATGAGTAAGGCTGTGCTCGACCTAAAAGCTCAGCGGCGCTGGATTTTGTCAGGTATACCTGCACCCGAACACACACAGATAGTCCAACATATGAATACACAAACATACTTGGGCTGGGTGATGATTTATTAATTTTCAACGTCTCTCCATGGTTAAGATTTTACTTTTTTTACTTTTATTAACTTTTAATACTTCCATGGGATTCCATGTTGTTTTGAATAATTTAGTAAATATTATAATATATAATATGTCAACATAATGAGATAATATCACAAAAGTGCTTTTATCCATAGCGTCCACCACAAGTACTAATTTTGCCTGACTATTTGAAGGACATCAAAAACACACGGATACAGCCTCAGTATTAAGGCAGTTACCAAATGTTTGTGTGTGTGTGTGTGTGTGTTCATTCTTCAGGTACTCCTATCCAGAACAGTGTGAAGGACCTGTGGATGCTGCTGGCCTTCCTGCGTCTGAAGCCCTTCGATGTGAAAGAGTGGTGGAACAGAGTGATCCAAAGACCAGCCACTCAAGGAGACAGGGCCGGCCTGCAGTGAGTGCTCACAGACACATTATATCACACTGCTGCTATGTAGTAATAAGACTCCAGAGGGCGCTATCTACTGTGATACAGTCAGTCTGAGGGAAACCAGTGAATCAGGCATCTAAGTTGTGACATACTGACATTCAAAAGTTCTCCTATAATTGATTGTCATACCAGTTTTCTATTTTATAATGCTGAGTCTCCAGTCTAGCAACCTGAGTGTTGGAGTAAAGTTTGTGTTTGTGGTTGATATGACAAGTATTTGTCATATAATACTGTCGATAATCAGATTTGAACAAACTCAGGCAATTGATGCTGTGCACAGGAACCTCCGGACCCTGGTGAAGTGCATCACCCTGCGGCGGACCAAGACTACCGAGGTGAATGGGCGTCCCCTGGTGTCTCTGCCTGAGAAGACAGTCTGTGTGGAGCAGGTCGAGCTGAGTCAGTCGGAGAGAGAGGAGTACGAGCTGGCACGCAATGAGGGAAGGAACATCATCGGCAGGTCAGTATGCGATGTACACGTCTGTGTTCGAATAAATCAACATGATAAAACTGATCAGCAACAAATAAAGAGTAGGTATATGAGGCCATGTTGACAGAATAGAATTGAGTACCTTTATTTTCATCACACAGAGTACAACGAAATTAAATAGCAATCCTGACGGTGTATACACACACAGCATATCAAACAGTAATACAAATAAAGTTTTGTAAAAAAAAAAAAAAAAAATAGAAAATGTGTATTTGGTTGACTTTTAAAAACAGTAAGATATTGCACATTGCTGAGTTGCATTGGCTTTATATAAAAGTAATAGATAAATACAGGAGTAAATATGTACAGAGGAATAAACTAAGGTGCAGTTAGAATGTAAACATCTGTAGTTCTATATATACATACAAAGGGTGCAGTTGAAATGTAAAAACATAATGTAAAGCTATAAAGACATATATACAAAGTAGCTGTAACTAGCTTTAAGTATTGTAACACATACAGCTGTTGATAAATGTCTTTTAGATGTTTCAGTGATGTCATCCACTTTTTTACTGTAAACTGGTGTATTATCTTTAAGTTGTCTGAACTGTGTTTGTGTGTGTAGATACGTAAATGAAGGGACAATCTTGAGGAATTACGCTGATGTGTTGGCCATCCTGATGAGGCTTCGACAGCACTGCTGCCACCCTGATCTGCTGGCAAAAACATCCTCAGACCTTGGTGAGACCTGCAGTGTGATATGAGACTAATAACTAATAACTGACCGATGTGGAGTATAGCTTCTGTTGATATGCAAACAGGCTTGCTGGAGATTTTCTAGTGACTGAGAAGAGGATTAATCAAACTGAATAATACGAAACATCTGAGTGTCAGGGTTTTAATCTGTAGCCTTTTGGACGGATCACTTTTATTCCAGGCCTCTTTAGACGTGTCATAGCAGGTGTAGTGAATAACATTAACGATGTTCCGGGCTCTGCTATTGTGCATGACTGCCCACTGGTATAGTTTACTGGGACACTTAAGGAGCCCTCGTTACTGTTATTGATTACACCTGCACTTTTGCACCTGTTATGACAAGTAAAAATCCCTGTTGTGCAAAAGCCCTTCTCCCAATTCTTCACACCTTTTCATGCTTTTATTTTTTCCTTCTTTCTCTTCTTTTCTACACTCTACTACTATTCACCCCTTCCCTCTCTTATCTTCATGTTTTAAAATTGTATTCACTGCCTCTGAAAATATTTACTCGTCATTACTTTTTTTCCAGTTACCTGCTTCCCTCTCTGTCTACATTTTCAATCCTTAATTTCACTACATGACTGCGGTACTTATTCACTTCTTGCAGCTGGTGTAACGTGTAAATAGTTTGCATTAAGGAAACATATTACCGACCCTGTTTTACGAGCATAGAGACTGTGAGGTGAATAACTAATCCCAATCCAACACCTCTAATATGTGTGTAATCCTAGAATATAAACTCCTCCTTCATGTCATTGTAAAACACCAAATTTGCCAGAATAGAAGAGGACATGATGCTAACCCTAACCTTTAATATATGTTTCAGAAAGATTTCTTTCCTCTGTGTTCATTTTCACATGTAAATTGATCAAATGTTTTGTCTGTAGGTGCTGCGGCGACACCCGCAGAGCTGCGGGAGCGTCTGATAGAGAAGCTGCGGTTGGTGTTGGCCAGCGGCTCTGACGAGGAGTGCTCCGTCTGTCTGGATTCGGTGCATCTGCCCGTCATTACACACTGCGCCCACGTTTACTGCCGGCCCTGCATCGCCCAGGTCATCAGCACTGAGCAGGTAACATGTGCTGCCCTCAGCAGACAGCAGGGATTTGTAATTGAATTGTCATTTTAACAACTTAAAAATCTATGTTATTATTTAGCTGCTTATCATGAACAGATCCGTCTTTTCTTTGTGCTCTGTGTGTGTGTGTCTGTGCATAGGATACCGCGCGCTGTCCTCTCTGTCGAAGTGAGATCAAGACCAATGAACTGGTGGAGTTTCCACAGGAGGAAATGGAGGAAGAGAAAAGTACAAACCCTGATAGGTGGAGGAAAAGCTCAAAGGTACACTGCACATACCGAGACTATTAGGGCTGCAACTAACAATTATTGTTATTGTCGATTAATCTGTTGATTATTTTCTCGATTAATTGATTAGTTATTTGGTCTATAAAATGTCAGAACATGGTGAAAACTGTTGGTCAGTGTTTCTCAAAGCCCAAGATGACGTCCTCAAATGTCTTGTTTTGTCCACGACTCAAAGATATTCAGTTTACTGTCATAGAGGAGTAAAGAAACCAACAAAATATTCACATTTAAGAAGCTAGAATCAGAGAATTTTGACTTTTTTTCTTAAAAAATTAATCAAATAGATTAATCGATTATCAAAATAGTAGGCGATTAATTTAATAGTTGACAACTTATTGATTATTCGTTGCAGCTCTAGAGGTTATAGTATTACCTGGGGGATAAAAATGATAAAAACACTCTGTAGACTACTAAAAAAATGCAGAACACTTTTTGCTGTGCAACATCTTTGACTTTAAGTTGCCTACAAATCCTTTTATTCTTCTCTTAACTTAAAACCTTTAACATTTCTAACATTATTAACAAGATCAACATCTGCAAGAATGATCAAAACAATTGTCAATGGAAGATGAAACGCTCAAATATAAAACTGCTTTAAACTCCATCATTACATAACACCAAAAGCTCTGAGGTATATTTGAAGGACTTAAAAGTCTCAACTTGTTACCCATTTAGTAGCTCTTCTGATCCTGGTGTTTTTTGTGACTCTTTACCTGATTATTTACTCAGAAGTCACTCAAAAAAGTCTTCTTCAGCAGCATAGCAGTGATGGAGAATGGGCTTATATGCTGCCAGGTGAGAGCCGTGTTGTTCCTCCTCTAAAGTCTGTTTTTGTCTCTACAGGTGCAGGCACTGATGGGAAACCTGCTCAGGCTGCGATGTGAAGACAGCAGCATTAAGTGTTTGGTCGTCTCTCAGTTTACTCGCTTCCTCACCATACTGGAGAGTCCACTCAGGTAATAAACACATTCACAGTCGAGGTTCAGGATTTCTACAGGTCAGTGTTTGTGTTTGTTCGGTCATAACTGTAAAGAGGTCTCGTAAGTATACTCAAACAGTTCTTTTGTGTAATTTAATTATTACAACAGCTGTGGTGGGAGTTTAGGGTGTTGTTTTTCCTTTTTGTAAATGGTAAAAACAAGAGAAAATAATAAATGTTAGCAGAGCATCAGCAGCTCTTGAGTAGAGAATTTTTAGATTTAAGTAATGGAATTGTCCATTATGTGATTTGATGACTTGTCTGTTGGTGTTATTGCCCTCCTTCCTCCTCACCAGAGAGCATGGCTTCAGTTTTGTGCGTTTGGACGGCACCATGAGCCAAAAGAAGAGGACTCAGGTCATCCAGGAGTTTCAGAGCTCTGCGGCCGACAGCCCTGTCATCATGCTTCTGTCGCTCAAAGCTGGAGGGGTGGGGCTTAACTTGACCGCCGCCTCTCATGTTTTCCTCATGGACCCTGTAAGTACTGATTTTGGTCAGGAACCAGACACATTCACACATACAACCACAGCTTATTTTATGTGTTAGGCTGTGCACGCTGAAGGGATTTTGACACACACAAAAGTTTGTTTGCTGATTTACTGCATGGCGACATACAGTACATTGTCACTGCAGGTTTACTGTGTTTTTCGTTTTTTATGATTGTTTCCAAGGCAACAATTCATACACTTTTATGGAAAAAAACAATTTAAAAAGAAGGGAAGCATAGAAGAAGAGTACAAGCAAATGCCATATATGACTATTGTTTAAGCCATCGTCTAACAGCTAAATTGATCACAAGAAACCCTACAGATGAGATACAAATGGGAAAATTAGAGTAAAGTGTTTTCAGGAAAAAAATAATTCTGAACGGCATCTTCACTTGCATTTAACTGTGTGTTTTAGGCGTGGAATCCTGCTACTGAGGAGCAATGCATCGACCGCTGCCACCGTCTGGGACAGACGAGGAAAGTTTTCGTCACCAAGGTCAGAAAATTATTATTACTAAACCGTATGTCTATGTAAAGCTTGGTGCATTTCTTGTCTGTGGCGAGGCGTCTCATGTTCCTTAGAAGGTCCATTTTACACTGTGAAGGCTGACAAACTGTATGTGTTTGTGCTGTATGTTGTCACCAAGACAAATGTTTAAATGCCTGGTGATTGAAGTGATTTCTTCAGATCTAAATGGATTTATTATGTATATATTATGTTAGTCTAAAAGCTATATTTTGATTTTGTGTGTCTGTTTGCTGCAGTTCATTGTGAAAAGTTCAGTGGAGGAGAACATGGTGAAGATCCAGAGGCAGAAGCAGGACCTGGTGGAGAAGGCTTTTGGCTCCTCAAACACCGATAGGAAAACGTCTCGCATCGATGACATTAAAGCGCTGATGGAGCTGTAGACGTCTGACGAAGTACAGCTGCAATGTTTGTGTTGTTCCCATGTTAATACATCAGTTTCAAACGGTTGGGTCAGACAGTTCACATCTGAAGGGCTGCAGAGATTTGTTTTGTTCATATTTTGAAAAGTTAATCATGTTCATTTATAGATTATCATTAATGTTCTATATTATGTTTTATTTCTTCTTTAACAGTTAAAGTTTTGATACTGATTCATTTACAGGACACACCACTTGGCAAGCTTTCATTTTTGTTCAGTTGTGATGCGTAGAAGCTGTTTGTCTTGATCATGTCAAAGCTGTGTGAACGCATGGAGGTGGCTGATAAGGATTTAGTCGAAAGTTAATACCCTGGGCTGAAGACCAAGTAAACACCTGTTCTAACAGCTTGACTTGTCATTACGCAGCTGTGAAGATTCAGATGTTCTGTATGTATAATTTTTTTGGATTAAAGATTATTGTACATTTGTAGCTTCTGTATTTAACCAGACACAGAGCAGCTTTCAGAGCTTCTTCGGTTTGTTTAACCGTAAACATGAAATTAAATGGAAACATCTGTTTAATCCAAAATTGATTAATCATTTAAGTGGTTACATTAAGGGCTTCTCAGATGTGAGGATTTCCTGCTTTTCTCTGTTTTATGTAACGGGTCGGACAAAACAAGACATTTAAAGACGTCACTTTGGTCTGTTAGAACTTAAATCGGACATTTTTCACTATTTTGTGACATCTTGTAGACTAAACCACCGGTTCTCAACATGGGGTCCCATCCCCCACTAGGGGTCGCCAAAGCTTCATGGGGGTCGCAAGGCCTTCTTGATTTTAATGGGTGTAAAACAACTTTTTTTTTTTTTTTAAATATACAGCTGGACTATCTCAGGATTTAATTCATTTCTGTGAAGAAAACTAAATTAAATTGTTATTCTTAAAGTTTGGATTAATACATTTAATATATAAACAGGATAAGGGCACGGTGAAGACCTGAACACAAGTTATATTCACAGAGCCTTCCCTCTCTGCTAAACAACATCGTCCTGCATTAGAAAAGTACGCAGTCAAAACAACCAAAGAGCTGATAGAACAATGGCCAAGCGTCGGGGAGAAGAAAACACTGAATTTGTCAAAAAAAAGAAGCCTATTACGTATGAATGATGACAGAGAATTGTATTAAAAGTCCTTAAAAATAACAGGAAAATTCGTCTCTGATGATTCACAGGAAATAATCTGCTCAAAATTCATCCAAAATCGCTCGTTTTAACAAACCTCCTGCAGTTCACTATTTGGGTTAATTGTACGATCAATCAGTTGTCTGTACTGTTATTATTATGCATTGAATATAATATGAAATATCCATAAAATATGTCACTTAGTCAGGGGGTCATCAGTTTACACAATGATAGAAAAAGGTTCCCCTAAGGTTAAAGATTAATTGCTGCCCTATAATCAATATTACAAAGAGTATAAAGAAAATGAAACGTGTGACAGAAGTGGTGGATAAAAGGTGATTTTCACCAGTTCTTTATTAGCGCTTTCAACAGGGATGTACAGTTAACAGCTGGGGAACAGGACGGATCTGCATCAATTATGTTCCACGCCCACACTCATGCATATTCAGGATTTAGCAGGCCGACGAGATCGGAAAAATCACACATGGACTTTTCTCTCAACCTTGCCAGCTTCTTGTAGGAGGAGTGTGTTAAATGGAGCATTATCGTTATTGTCGGGAGCTATAGATTATAGTTTAAGGGCACACAGCTGTGAGTGAAGTAAAGGAGGTATTGGTAACAGGAAAGGAGGGATTCGTTGTGCTACTAGCAGCAGTAACAGTAAGTGAGGTTTTGTAAACAGTGAACGGCAATAAGGCAGCTGGTAACACTACAGACAGGATGATGAAACGGGTAATGGCACGAAGATACACCGATGTGGGTGTGGCAAGGACGTAACATGCAGGGCTCGCATACAGATGACGGATGTCTGGGTAGCGCACTATCAACATCACTTCAGGATGTGGGTGGAAGTACTTCATTACTGACCCACTTTTTTTTTTTTTAACTCTGCCATGCAAATACAACATGACAGGCCTTTGTCCTAATACAACACCAGACGTTACAAAGCTGAAGTCACTGGGAGCTGGTGAGTGTCAGAGGCACAGATAGGAAAGTTAACCCATGTACTCTGGTGAGGTGAACACCGTCTGATTTAAAGCGAGATTGTCAGAACTGGCTGAACAGGAGAGCAAGAGGGAAGTGAGCCAGTTGCTGCATATCTGCTTTGAAGTGGTTTAAATATAGAGAGACTTATTGCAGGATAGGAGTTGTGGTAAAATCCAGAAACAACTTTTAAACGTATTGATTTCCCTTTAAGCAGTAGGCTTTGCACATTTGTCATTTTTTCTCAGTTTCTGTTGTTGCTGAAAGTTTCCACAGGTTAGGAAGACTCAGGACTGTGAATCCATCTCCATCAGATGCACACAAGAACACAGGAAGGAATCGTCTCACCATTTTGGAAATTACGCTTATTCGCTTTTTTTTTCCCGAGAGTTGGATGAGAAGATTAACGGTGTACCACTCTTGTCTGTGCAATGAAGCTAACGTCTAGCGCTAAGATTGGAAACAGCTGGCCTGGCTGTCGCAATATCACAAAATCACAACATTATCGTGGCCAAAATAATTCACGATAATGATATTATTACAATATCTATGTATATAACATATATTAAAAAAAAAAAGCTATCAGTGAAATTCATCTTTAACTTTGTTTATAGTGCATTTTGTCCCTTTTGTCCCTTTTTTGGCAAATTGATTACACTGTTAACACATTGTTAAATAATTTCCAATAATAAATATACACATACATTTGCATAAAGCAAGCATATTTGAATATTAAATACTCCTAAAATATATATATGTATACTAAAATTTCCCTTTTAAAGTACATTTCTGAACAGATAAAAAAAAATGTGCTAATCGCAATTAACTATTAGCAATCATGCGATTAATCACGATTAAATATTTTAATCGATTGACGGCACTAATTATTATTTAAGGTTTCTGTACAGAACGCTACGTGACCAAATCAGGGAGTAACGTACACAGTGCTGAGGTCACAGACGGGGCTAGCTGTTTCCGGTCTTAATGCTAAGCTACGTTAGCAAGCTGCTAGCAGTAGCTTCACATTTACCGCCCAGCCATGTGTGGTATCAATCTTCTCGTCTAACTCTCGGCAAGAAAGCGAATGAGTGCATTTCCCAAAATGTCAAACTTTTCCTTTGAAGGGGAAAGATGCGTGGCAAGACTGCATGGGATTTGTGTCAAACTTCAACTCTCTGTCATTCATTCACACGCTGACAGGATGCAAAGAGTGAGGCTGAATGCTGCATTCACCTGCTAATCAAGCCCCTGTGATTGGCTGAGCAGTGCTTCAAATCCCCACCCCCACAGAGCTTCAACTGGTGCTCTCTCTGTCCGTCGCGCTCCCTCCCTCCCTCGCCCGCCTGCTACTTTAAGAAGGAGTCAAGCTTTCGCTCGATGTTGGCGAAGGAGTCTTCGCCCAGGTAGTCGATCTGGCCCGCTTCCCAGCGCTGCTTCCTCTCCTGTGATGAAACCTTCTGGCGAGGAGCAGTGAAGGGCGGCGCGTGCTCTCTCACATCCTCATAAAGCTTACCCTGCGTGACAGACAGAGAGTGAATGAATGATTAAATGGGACTGCAGCAATACTTTATAAGGACTGGTCTCCTCTCATTGAGCCATGCTCGACTGAACGCTCTATTCGACACTTTAAAGACACACAGTATCAGTACATGCAGGCATTTCGTCAGAAGAGTCAAAGTGCAGACAAGACATTTTGCAACACACTTGCAGCAGATAAGAGTTGAGTTTCTCAGATGATGAAAGGTGTTTGAGGAAAGGTCTGGATTCCTACAGTAGATGTTAACTCAGTAAGTGAATACTAATCAAAACGTAACAGCTCTAGTGAGTACATTTTGAAGGGAATTTTATCATGCCATTATCCTGCAATTGTCACTCTTGGCCACCGTGGCAACAATAGTGTCACTTTAAACAATAAAAAAACTCCTTAATTTCAAGCTCCACTTGGTAAACGGATAAAAAAAAACTTCAGCCTGAGCCAGCACAACACTTAAAGACTTTCTCAGCAACAGGCTTGTATAAACTTGTCGGTGTGACACAAAATGGCACAGCTTCAGGCGATTGGGCAAAACTGCAGGTTTTGGCAGCTGTCCTTTTTTTGACTATTTCATTGCTGCCCTGTTGCAACAGGCAGCATGGCAACTTCCTGCTACTCTGAAGTGCTGAACGGTTGTAGGAAGCCCGGCACCCTGCATGTTTCATTGACGACAGCAAGCTATTCATGCAGCCGTGACACTACTGAAAGGACTGGAAATACCAGCAGCAACAAACACCACTTTTGGCAACAGATTGGTGCTGAGGAATGTGGAACAAATCGACCTTTTTGTTGTTATTGTGGCGACTAAAAAAGCTAGCCAGTATTTTTTATCTGGAGCTTAAGAGGGAGTCAAAGAAAAGCGTCAGTATGTGGCACTTTCATCACTTGGTAGTTGTTAGGATTACACATTTTAAATACCCGCCAGAAAAAGGAGCATTTCCCTAGAAATTGCAGGTTTCGACACAATCCCAACATGACAGTTATGCAACAAATTCACACACAATCAAAGCCATCCTCGTTTAGATTTCAACACATGCATAGCCACCACAACCACACCTAGAAGCGGATACTCCCCAAACACACTCAAACATCACAACAGCTGACTTACGTCCGTGCCCGCCTCCACGAAGCCGCTGTGGAATGGAGTGTCCCCGTAGGCCTGCTGCAGTAAAGGCATCACCGACTTGGCGTATAGCTGCCACCACAGGAGCAGGTAGTCCGGGTGCAGATGGCACTGGTCAGGGGACAGGGAGTGACCTTTGACTTCGTCCCTCTGATCGTCGTAGGAGTAGCTCCATGGCTTCACCTTTCCCAGGAAGTGCACCACCTTGGCGTCGTGGCCGTACCTGTGAAAACGCAGCAGGCGAAGTGAATATTAGACGCAGTGGGCTACCTCCGGGTCTGAGAAGTGAAGCCAATGCTGAAGTGCCTTAAACTTGCATTCTTTCTAACAGCCAGCAGGGGGCGACTCCTCTGGTTGCAAAAAGAAGTCTGATTGTATAGAAGTCTATGAGAAAATGACCCTACTTCTCACTTGATTTATTACCTCAGTAAACATTGTAAACATGAGTTTATGGTCTCAATCACTAGTTTCAAGTCTTCTTCAATACAGCATGATGTTCATTTAGTAAATTATGGTCCCATTTAGAGTCAAATAGACCTTAAAGCAGGGTATGCTTTGGGGCGTGGCTACCTTGTGATTGACAGTTCGCTACCATGGCTTGCACCCACACACTACTGAGAGGACTGGAAATACCAGCAGCAACAAACACCACTTTTGGCAACAGATTGGTGCTGAGGAATGTGGAACAAATCAACCTTTTTGTTGTTATTGTAGTGACTAAAAAAGCTAGCCAGTATTTTTTTATCTGGAGCTTAAGAGGGAGTCAAAGAAAAGCTTCAATATGTGACACTTTCATCACTTGGTAATTGGCAGGATTACACATTTTAAATACCTGCCAGAAAAAGGAGCATTTCCCTAGAAATTGCAGGTTTCGACACAATCCCAACATGACAGTTATGCAACAAATTCACACACAATCAAAGCCATCCTCATTTAGATTTCAACACATGCATAGCCACCACAACCACACCTAGAAGCCTTGTGACTGACAGGTCGCTACCACGGCGTTGTCCGATCTGGGTGTTGTCCGTGTTTTCGTCTTACAACTTTAACACTTTCACGGTGTGTTTTCAGTGTTTGGTTGTACTTAGCTACACCCTCACTACACTCGAGTCCACAAACCAATGGGTTACGTCACGGTGACTACGTCCACTTCTTATATACAGTCTAAGGTTAGACGACAGTAAAGGGTCTGAGAGAAAGAGAGAGTCTGAGATTTCTGAAACGGGATGCTGTCACTATTTGCAATCTATGCAAAAGCAGGGCTCGAAAATTGCTTTCGGGTCCCAGGTGCACAGCAATGTTGCTACTAAAAAGTCCAATGGGACAAAAAAAACTGTGTAAACAAGTGCCGGAAGTATTGTAAATCTGAACCAGGAAGCCAGTCCGTAAACTGTGATTGTTGTTTACAACTGACAGTTTTTACTGTATGATAACCTCTGGCTTCTCCGGTCTGACTTCTTTTAAGTGACACTTAAACCAAACTCCTCGTAAGAACAGAAGGGTACATGCAGTACAGATTTAAATAAAACAGAGAAGTATACAAGTGTAACTACAATAGCTCCTCTGTTTTGAGGCAGAATGTGTGTTGACCTTGCTCTACGTTTCAGCAGCTTCTTGTAATTCAACACCCACCCACAGACACACACACACAGATACAGAACCTTTGAACTGACCTTGGATAAGCTTTATGCCTCATAACACACAAGCACCCTGACATTTTTTCACAAGGAAAGCTACAGAATCGGGGCAATAAGTCGGCTACACGTGAAACACTGGATGCATTGTACTGACTGTTTGAACGCTGGCAGGTAGGAGTAGATGGCGATACTGCTGAGGTTGTAGATGAAGGGAAGGTGTTTGGAAATATCCGCCGTCGCCCAGGTGTTAAAGAAACTGTTGAGAACCCCCTGATCTCCACCTGCAGACACGGGCATAATTAAAAGGGGAGCAAAATGAGAGATGGCTACGTAGGAGCTCTGGTTTTTCATGTTAAAATACACAAACAAGCTGCTGAAATCCATTCAGACACACTATAGTACATACTACATACCTGAATGGTCAACACCACACACAAACACATACCGTGCATTCCCACAGTCCTTTTTGATACGTATAAATAGAAACTGAAAAGGAGCGTTGACAACGCTGTGAGAGGATGCCGCACACAGCGAATGACAACATATGGCGACACCATCGCACACACTCACAAACAGATAGCAGATGTATGTGACACAGTGTTAACTGCAGACAAACAGCAGGGGTGAGGTGGCAGTGAGGACAAAGTTAGTGACATGGTCAGAGTTAAGCTCAGGACATATATATATATATATATAGAGTGGTGCAGGAATGAGTCCTAAAACCTGGAAATGAGTTAGCATTTTAGCACTTCCGGTTCCCTCGTCTGGAAGTCAATGGGTTTTATGAATGGGTTTTTCGTTAGATGCCTGAAATAAGGTCTGTGGTTAACACAAAAATACATCATCCCTGCACCACTCTATGTTAGTGATTGTGTAGAGAGAGAGAGAGAAAGAGAGAGAGAGAGAGAGAGAAAAAGAGAGAGAGAGAGAGAGAGAGAGAGAGAAAGAGAGAGAGAGAGAGAGAGAGAGGGGTTACAGAGGAGATTAACTGCTTTATATGGTTGCATCCACACCTACAGTTAACTGGTTGACCGGTTAATGTTCACACTGTCCTATGACAACCAGGGCTGATAAACAAAAAGTTAAACATAGTCATAAACTCTGGGACTTTGTTTATTCAAATAAAGTCCCTGAAAAGAAGATGAACTTAAAGCCATTATTCACCTTTTCTAGTGCTCGCACCAAATGCCAACCATCATCTGGGTGTTTTGATGCCAATGCTGGCTTAAATCGATCAATTAATCGATTAGTTGTCAACTATTAAATTAGGATGCAACTATTTTGATAATTGATTAATTAGTTTGAGTAATTTTTTAAGAAAAAAAAAGTACAAATTCTCTGATTCCAGCTTCTTAAATGTGAATATTTTCTGGTTTCTTTACTCCTCTATGACAGTAAACTGATTATCTTTGAGTTGTGGACAAAACAAGACATTTGAGGACGTCATCTGGGGCTTTGGGAAACACTGATCGACATTTTTTTACCATTTTCTGACATTTTATAAACCAAACAACTAATTAATTAATCGAGAAAATAATTGACAGGGTAATCGACAATGAAAATAATCGTTTTTGCAGCCCTAGTGGAATTTTGTGGGAAAATGTCCAACTTTTATTGTAAAATAAAAAAGATTTTAGCTATGAAATTTGCATGCTATCATTTTAACTTATAATGGTGAACCTGGTAAACATTTCATACCTGCTAAACGTCAGCAGTCTCATTATGAGCATGTTAGCATTTAATTCAAAGCACAGCTGTGCAAGCATTTTACTGTTGTTTTAGTCAAGAAGAAAGCAACTTTACATAGCTTCATTTTTCTATGTTTACTTTTTAGATAACTGCTCGATATCATATATCAGCATCTGTCGGTGTTATTTCCTCTCGTCTCCTCACATTGTGTTATAACAAGTCTTTAAGGGACAGAAAAAGAAAGACATAAAAACACTCGAGTCTCACCGTCGAAGCTGCCGTTTTCGCCGCAGAACGTGAGCAGCTTCTCGTGCGTCTCATTGGACGGTCTGAAGACAAACACCCCTGAGTTGAAACAGTCTGGCCAACCGGGATCCGGCGCTGCAGATAGTTCCTCTCTCTCAAAGAGCTCATCTATATTTGACAGCACCTGAATAACATTAAAGTAAATGTTACGTGCAGATATATTGAGTTTCATCCATCAATATTTCCACAATAGCAGCAAAAACGCAGAAGTCTGAGAGGAAGCATGCATGTGTTTAAACTCAACGTCATTTCTCATGCAGCTGAAATATTATATCACTGCATGGATAGCAGATATAACATGAAAAGACGTGATGAATGAAGACTGTGTCATGTTTTGATCAAAGGACAATGAGTTGTAAGAGCAAAAACAAAACTACTATTTCCACTCAGAGGCGTTTTTTTCGTGTATGTTTGTCAGGTTTTTGTCTCACCAGTGTGTCGGCGTCCAGGAACACACACTTGCTGTAGTGTGTGAGAGTCCAGCAGTGAAGTTTGGTGAACGTTACCCCCAAGTCCGGACGCTTCATCAGGGACAGATGAGCCGCATCGCCCGAGTCCATGATGTCCACCACTCGCACCTCGTCAAAAATGGAGCGTAGTGCATCTCTACGACACAGACAGTAGGATTTGTGTCAGTGTGTGTTGTTGGATATTGACTTTTTTTTAACCCAACGTAAGCGATGTGTGCTACCTGCAAGGTTCTGCAACATGAGGTCCTATGAGTGCGACCAGTTTCCTGGTGGTGTTGTGGTTTCGTAACGACTGGCCGAGAACCATCGCTCCCTTGGCGTAGCTGTCGTTTGTGGCCAGCGTCACAAAAGCTTGGTCTGCTTGGAGAAACATCAGAAGGTTAGCTGGTTATCACATTAGTGTCATTACTTTCTTTTTGTCAGTTCTACTTCTGTGTATCAGCCTTTCAAAGTGTCTTATTAGTTTAAAAATTGATGTAGTGTACATCCTCTTTATCAAAATAACTAGGGCTGTTTGAAAATCATGAATTATTTGACGTGAATAACTACTAACATCACTTAAAAGGGGATTATTTCTATGTACAAATTTAAGTTTGGCAAGAAAATTTCTATTACAAAATGTATTTTATTACAATTCTGAAGGTTTCAAATATGATAGATCATTGCAGAACAGTAACCCAAGTAATCCATGATGTTTTTGGTGAAACTATGGGCTCACAAACGCCTTATAACTAATAAATAAAATATGCGGAAATAAATGTAGAATGTGGATAGTTAAATAAATTACACAACAAAACTCTTTACAACCTCTTCCCCCATTAACAACAATGGGATACAGCCAAACTTTAATGCTCACGTTTCTCCATTAAGATAAGACACAAATCAACACCAGTTATGTAAATGTACAATTGTCTCTGTTTTTATTACCTCAAAATATACTATCCATGCTTTCACATCTGGCTGTTACAGCTTTTTTTTTGGAGCATTTATATTTACACCTGCTATTAAAGTGAGTAAACTTCCTCAGATAGAGATGGTAAGAAAGCTATTTTGTGTACCTTCCGCTACAAACTCGACACTCAAACCAAACTACATTAAATCAATACACCTTTTTCTGCTTTTTTCCTCCATAACATCCACCACATCCACTGACTGTCCTGTCTATATACTGTGTAACCTGCTGTACCAGTGCAAGCACGTCCAATCCCTCTGCAGGCCTTTTGTGTGAAGTTCAGTGTCTGATGGGTCCCCCATGCATACATTAACATCAGTAGGGGGCCACGCTGTGTTTCTGCTTGAGTGAAAGTGGGCCCAGAGCCAGCAGATAGTATTCATCGAGCTGAATGTGCGTGTTGTGGGGGGCTTCTGGGAAAGAGGCAGTGTTGCTAGGGTCTGTTTCAACGGACTATCAAAAGTGGCTACGTTCCAAAGTGCATACATTTTCTTTTTACTTTTAGTACGTACTTACGAAGTACATACTGTTGCATGCAGTATGCATACAAATTGGGACATACTACTTTGTCATAACATTGCAGCTTGAACTTTGACCCTCTTGCTCATATATCCCCTGTGCAGAGGATTGTGGGTCAGAATAGCCAGAAAAGCATGCTGGCTTGCATACTGCAAAATGTACGGCTGGATGCAGTAGAACATCCTGGTACTTTTGGCGTACTGCATTTGACGTACTAAATCTTTTTCTGGCATATTAATATAGTATAGTACTATGGGTGGTGGAACACACAGAGCGAGTAAGGCCTGTCTCGCCTACAGGGCCGTACAGGAAGCATGTGTTGTGTTCCCACAGAGTAATCTGTGGCTACACACCTCTGGGTCCGACACGTTTCAAAATCATGAGAACAGATGTCTCTTTTTTTTTGTTTAAAATGTTAGCGACAATGTAATCTGGCGTGAGTGCACCAATTTTTAAAATATAACGGAGTAAATTCACAAATAATCTGGGAGAATATACATTTATATAGGCTTAGTGTATCATTTGATGTCAAATGTATTGTTGTATGTAAATAAAAATGCGTAGAAATCGCATGTAAAGTGTCCATAAAAGACATAAGCATTGTTTGCAGTACTATATATTTGTGCATATAATTAGCTGTTATCAATCCTTTATTACTGTACAGAGTATTTTTTTATATAATTATTTTTCTTTCTTTCTTTTTTAATGTAGGGGACACATTAATAGTAATAAACTATAAAAGGTGTGACACTATGGGCCCTTTTACAATATTAGAAAAAAAGAAAAAACTTCAAGGCCACACGTTGCTGCGCACGTCCGCACTGAGAGGAAACTACTAGTCAAGTTAATCAAAGACCCCACATTAACCCCGGAAGTTAATAGCATCTTCTTTAAAAAATAAAAGCACACCTGAGCTATGGAATAAAGTTGAATCAAATAACTGTTCGGAAATTATTTTCATTATTAACTTATCGTTATCGATTAATTAGTTGGTCTAGAAAATAGTGAAAAATGCCCATCACATTACTCTAAAGCCAAAGGTGTTTAAAATGTTTGTTTTTGTCTGACCAACAGTCTAAAAACATCAAATATTCACATTTGAGAAGCTAAAACCAGTTTTTCAGATTTGTCATTTTTGCTTAAAAGAATGAGCTTATTGCTTAATCAATAATCAAAATTGTTTCAGATTAATTTTCAGATTTTTGTTTGATTAAGCATAAATGTATTTAAAAATAGCCTTTGCACCATGTAAATGCAAAATAAAATAAAATATTGGTAAAAAAGTTCTTAAATATAGATTTTTTTAATTTCAGAGCTCCTCTTCAAGAAGGGACCTCAAGATAATAATAATAATAATAATAATAATGCAGGTGTCTCCTTAAAGGAATAGTTCCACATTTTGGGAGATACGATTATTAGATTAGATAAGAAAATCAATACTACTCTCTCTCATGTCTGTGCTGGAGGCTAAATCCAGCAGCTGGTTTTCAGTTTTTGTGCCTAACTAAGCTAATCGGCTACAATTTATATGGAGAAATCATCAGTGTTGGTAATGCAATGTACGTACTTTCCACTTGCCCACTTTGTGACAACCTGATGTGCAGTGTCACAATCTACACTTCCACTTTGACTTCACTTTGGCTTTGTAGTAATCAGACCTCAACATTACAGCTATATATCAGCTAATAGGCCTCTTATCTTATTTATAGGTAAATTGGTACCTGTATAAATGTTGGCTGATACATTACAAGAATAGACAGATGTGTTTACGGTAATTTACAGAAAGTGACATCACTGACAAGTTTATTTCTTTCAACTGTAAAATGTCCCATTATCTTTGTCACATTTTGTTTTTTATCACATTTGAAGGATCTTTATCTAAAATCTTTTTTAATTTTATATGTGTTTATGTGATATATCATTATCAGATTATTTTTTTTAAAACCATATAATATTGATATTAGTCAATTTGTTTGGGTAATAATCAAAATTCAAAGGAAATTATATTTTAGGAAAATATTGTATTTTCTTTCTCAACAGAGTTCTCCTTTTACATTTTAGCATTTTGTTATAATATATACATACACACATACATACACATACATACATGTATGTGTATATATTGCATGTTGTATTGCATGTGCATATTGTATATTATAAATTGTACATTATAAATAATAATTTGCGCATATAAGAAAAGATAACAAATAGTCAATTTGATTATGTTAAATATGTAAGTAATGAATTGGTATTGTGATTAAGTTATATTATAAGTAATGAATTGGTATTCTTGATTGATAACAAATTTATATTTTGATAAGGATATTTATATCAGTAATTAATTTATATTTCTGTATGACACAGATTAAAAGGTAATAATTATAGTTAGAATAATTATAAATAATAATAATTATAGTTAGACAAATTTAGGAAAATTGAATTAGAGTATATGTATGGCTCAATAAGGAAGCTGGTTAATAATTAATAATTGATTTATGGAGAAGGGGTGGGATTAAATACATTTATACTTCTTCGCACTCCTTTTCGAATTTGTAAATCAAGACATCAAGTGTTCGACAATTTATTTTTCTTACGCTATTGTTTTGTATCCTACATGTTTTGAATTTTGAAATGAAAAAATGAAATGTTACTCAACACTAGTTGCATTGAGAAAGGGTTTAACTTTGAAAATTGTAACCGGAAGCGCTCTTTTTGTTCATCGCCAGCTTTACTTTGGTCCAAACCGCTGCAGCAGCAGCAACCTCATCAAATCAAGCACATCTAAAGCCTCCCAATATCCGCATCATACATCACATAACCACAGTGTTAAATTAAAAAACATCCCCTCATTAATGTCCGAGTATCAAAGTGTTACAGCCGGTTCATTCGGCAGCGTTTAATTCATAAAAGTCGTGATATTTCGGGAGGGGACGGCGCAGTTCGCGCAGCTCCGGTCCGGTCCGGTCCGGAGTGTCCGTGTTCCGGTGTCAGTGTGGCGGATAGGAGCAGTCTGCGGAGCCCCGGTGGGTCTTACCGGACATGGTGTGATGAGGAGAGTCTAGCAGCGGTGCGAGGGTCGTGATGAGGCGGACGGAGGGTTTACACTGCGCAGGGCAGAGGCTGAGCAGCTGGGAGCAGTCCAACACAGGAATTAAGCCCCACATTTTCCGGGTCATGTGACCAGAAACAGCTGACACGCCCCCTGCGTGGTGATGACCTATAATCTGTAGAAATGATACTGAAACCACCAACACACACACACACACACACACACACACACACATATACAGCAGTAATAACAACACAGTGGAGAAATATTCTGCTCAAAAATGAAAAGTGATGCATTCAAAATTTCCCCTTAGTTTAAATACCTACATATTAGAATCAAAATATAGTAAGTACTCATTATGCAGAACATCAAGATTCAAGCCCTTTATTGTCATTGTGTCGTACAACGAAATTAGATTGTGACAATCCCATAGGTGCTAATGAAAAGATAATACAATAAAAAAAGTGATAGTGCAATATAAAAATAAAAAATATAAAAGATAATACAATACAAAATATAAGAATACAATATGTA
The DNA here is from genome assembly GCF_015220745.1 of Sebastes umbrosus. Classification (NCBI taxonomy): domain Eukaryota; kingdom Metazoa; phylum Chordata; class Actinopteri; order Perciformes; family Sebastidae; genus Sebastes; species Sebastes umbrosus. The sequence goes on along the minus strand of NC_051284.1, from coordinate 22,295,215 downwards.
TATTGATGAGATTACAGTTTTGCCAGATTATTGCACAAAGTGTCGGTCAGATAATTAGATAATTATTGCACAGCATCAGATAATTATTGCACAGAGTGATCAGCATATGTTATTGCACATATCCATAATAGTAGATTTACAGTATCTTGGTAAGTATCCCAGAATAACATATGTTATCATATTATAATTATTGATGCATCAATGTGTACATCACTTTAATGTGGCAGATTGGTGAATGTGGAGTTAATTTTAACTAGCTACTGTATATACTGCTTGTTAGATTAATCTTCTAAAAAAGCATCACTTATTTGTTGATTGTATTTCATATTAATTAGCTAAATTTGCAGAGTAACTAGTAGGCGCAATCATAGCTGTCAGTCAAGTTAAAGTTGTCAGAAATCACAATTAAAAGTGCTAAATGTGAGATTGGGAGCAGTTCTATTGCCTCTGCACGGCTCTGAACGTGGCGACGGCTGAGCCGGCAGGTCGTGTCTACCAAAGGTAGCCCGCAAATTGCGAAATCTGATCTGAGATCCGGAACCAGAAAGTGGGGTCTACACTTCTGCTGCAACTCTGTCGGTTGGCACAGCGTTATCATTTGTAACCGCCGTATGAGAACAGTTCAGACTAGCGTCTGTGAGCTAGCCAGTGGGGTACGTTCACATGCACTAGCTAAATGCTAAAAGCATGGGTTGCCAGCCCGGCTATGTCAACACAACAAGGAGAAACTCCATTTTACACACCCCCAGAGGATGCTAGACTTCATTCTCTGCTCAGGTAGACATTACTCCACTATATCTTTACATAGCAAATATTTGTTTGCTGCTATATTGATGCTCTAAATATCACTTTTAGTACAATGTGTGTCCTGTTTGCTTCAGTTTAAGAAGTGTATGGTAACGTGCAGCAACACAGCAGCAGGATGACCTTCACTGCACTGCTCTAGTCTTTATAAGAAAAACAGGAAGATCCTCCTGACTTCATCATCTTGAGTCAGCACTGCCTCTGAGTGGTTATAACTTTACATTACAGCTGAATGAAGCATCAACGTCTCAACCACAAACACGGACATGCAGGTAAGTGGGTGTGGGGATGGTCACACCCAGCTATTATTACATTAAATATAAATAAGCAAAGATGAAAGACAACGTGTGTCATGCTAAAATATTTTGTCTGTCTACTTCAAGGATAGGTTTATATAAGCCTTTCTGGATACAAAACTCACCTTCTAATCGCATTAAAGGCCTTTAACTCCAATAAGAATACTGATATCACTATTTTATTTTAGTAGAAGTAATATTTCTACTACTAGAAATACTAAACAGCAACAATACATGTAATATTTTTAGACTATAAACTCATAAAGGCAATTCATTTGAGTATCACAATACTTCTAAGCTCAATGATTACTGTACGCAAGAGTATAAATAATGGTGCCTTCAAATGAATCTAGTGAGCTTGTGTTTACAACATGGGAAGTCGTGTACACAATATGCGTGGCGTTTAAGTTGTTAAATCGTGAGAACTCCGCTGTTAAGCAACGGCAAGATTAACGTTACTGTCGAGGCTAGCAAGCGGGTAACATAATGCAGGAAATACAAAGACATAATGACAGAGGAAAAAGATGAGGCCGTTGGGAATATCAACATTTTCCTCAGATATATTATAAAATTACGAAGAAAAACAATATCCGACTAAAATTACAATATATTAACTTATTATGTATTGAAAAATTAACTTCCAAGGCCTCTGCCATTTCTGACGTCAACAAACACGTCACAATTCTTGAAACTTTCCACTTACAAGGTCGTGAATACCACAAGAGGGGGGCGTTCATATGGACTCTTCTCGTGAACACGTCGTAAACACGACCCCGTTTGAAGGCATCATACGTGCATCAACTCTCTATAGGCCTTTTTATAGGTTTGGTCCAAGTTTACTTCCTGTCAGCTACTGCATTAACAATCATTGCCAGAGGAAATACAAAGGAGCCTATTTAAAATGTTTAAGTTGTCAAGTATGATATGAATTCAGACTATTTGTGTGCATGCATGCTTGTGCTGTATGTTTGCGTGGGTTTTCACTTTATTCTCCTTCCTCCGCATGTGCTCTGAGGTGCCAGTGAATAAAGCAGGAGGCTTATGAGAAAGTCTTTGGCTGCCTGTCACACTTTTCACACCAACAACTGATCCTGGCTCAGGGTTCCACAACCCAAAACTGTGTGCCGGTTCATCAACGGCTGGAGGTGGAGCGCTTTGCCTGGGACCGGAGATTAGCAGGAGGGTAACCGGAGAGCACCTCAGAGTCACAGAGTGAAACTGGGCTGATCAGGTGTCTGAGGGAGAGAGACCTGAAGGGGAGATGGAAAGATGGAGTCCTTTATCTGGGTGGATTCAGACGCAAAATTGTAGATTCTGTATAACTTTGTAGTGAACAGGTGTAAACATGTCTTTAGTATGTTTGTCTGAGCCAAGAGAGGAATGTTTTCCACAGTCTTGTGTGTTGGTTTCGGCTGGTTATGGGACTGTGTGTCTCTGACTTTTCGTGCAGTGGTGGAGGTGAAAGGAGAGGCTGACAGGTACAAAGGAGGGGAGGTGAGCACAAGAGAGGGGTAAGGACAGGAAAACGTGTTAATAGAAAAGGAGAGACGTGACAAGAAGGGCCCAAAACTAGTCTGCAGCAAGCTGATTTTCTACTTTGGACTGCTCCGGACTCTAAACCCTTCAGCCTGCCTGGGACTGAATGTAAGCTCCTTACTTCTATTGCTTCCTTACATTATTGCTTGACTATTCTAAAACACAGGTAAACTTTGCTGCATAATGTACAGTTGGCAAACTGTAATATACTGCAGCTACAGATGTTTCCCAGCCTAAACTTACAGGTCACTGATTTAGGAAGAGCATCATGAGCAAACCTCTTAAGATTTAAGAAAAAAAAGCATAATCTGCCACAGTTTTAAAGCATTGTTGCCGTGTGTTGGACTAAAGAGTGACTGTTGCAGTGCTGCTGTGAAGTGGGTCAGTTTAATCTAAGTGATGCAGTTGGCTCTGTGCCTCAGGTTACAAGCCATTGTGTGGCCACACAGGCAAACACAGGCCTCATGTTTTAAACATGTTGGACAGAAATGCAAAATGTGTGCACGGTCCGCTAAAAAAAATGAAGAAGACATCATGACACTAGAAACACTCCTTCATCCCAAATATAATTTTTCTACAAAATGCAGCCAGCGAGATGGGACGGTGTTGGTTTAGCAATTTCTATTTTTTTTATGGAGTACGGTCTATTTTATTTTATTTTATACTGTTTATTTATTTATTTATTTTTATACTTATACTTATTTTTATTTTTATTTTTATTTTTAACAAAACCATGACACCAAAAGACAAACAAAAAAAACAAAATCATACTAAAACAGACCAGAATACTAAATCAACTGATGCGTCATGATAAACACAAAACACACAATTTACATCAGTAGGCCTAACAGCCTAGATAAGAAACAAAACATGAAATATATAATAAAACAAGGACAAAAATAATAAGTAAATCAAATAAATACTTCATTTATATAAATTAATTTAATTATTGTACAAAAAAAAAACATTGAAAAAACATTGAAAAAACAGTCAATCAGACTATTTTGTTTTTATTTATTCATTAATTTCATATGTATTAATTGAAATCCCCCTTTAACTGATGACTTTTTAAAAAAAACTAAATCAAATTGTTATGGATCCAGTTATGGTGTCTTTATGCTAAGCTAACCATCTCAGGACTGTAGCTTCCTGTTTTTCAAGTGGTATCAATCTTCTCATGTAACTCTTGCAAGAAAGCAAATATTCCTTTAAATTGGTTAAGATTAGATCTAGAGCAATGGTTAGGACTTAAGATAAGGTCTCATAAAAGAGCAAATTAAGAGATTATGTCTTCCTGGTAGGTTCAAATCAGGGCAAAAATGGCCCCATATAACACTTTATTTGTATCTTCCATTCTTACCTATTGTCCCACAATATGTTTTAGGGTTTCACTTTTTTATGCTTTCTCCACTATACAGGTGCATTATAAGTCAGATACTTTACCTGCAAATCAATTTCCCCGAAGACACAAACAGATGAACTTACAGACAATAACATGATGACACAGCTGAGGTGTTAAATGTTAACTGTGTTCCAGGGTCCAGGCAGGCCAAAGGTCCACTCGGTGACTCTCCTGAGTGAGTGGCTCCTCCTCGGAGAGATAACCAGCTCTCCAGCCTCTCCGGGAACCAGCTTCCGCTCTGCCCCGGTCTGAAACCTCGCAGAACTCTGGAGGACTCGACTCCTGTGGCCAGTCCAGAGGGATCGGCTTATAAAGATCAAGACAGGACTGACGGGAAACTCTTATGAAGGTACTTGTTTCTGTCTTGGTGTTACGCTGTCTTTCCTTTTGTCGTCTCCTCAAGCAAAGAAGGATACTTTGATTGTAAAATATTAATACCTCAGAGGCTTTATGAGGAACGTAAGGTGTGTTAATGTGCCTGTATGTGTGTGAATAGTCGTTGCAGAGTAAAGAAAGGCTACCCTGGATATATTCCAGTATATAACCTGACACTTACTAATTGTTCTCCTACCTCTATCCCAGCTCAGCTTTTGTTAGTTCTGTTTCTTAGTTTGGATGATTTCTCTCAGTAAATGTGCATGTTTGCAGCGATACAATTGACATATTGATCAAACTTGCAAAATCAGCTTTGTGTGCAGTTTGATCCAGATGTGATCATGTGTGTGTGTTTCAGGTGCACAAAGCAGAAGCCACTATGGAGAATCACGTCACACAGATTTCCCGGGACGACCTGGAAGAGCTCAGGGAGGCCTTTAATAGAATTGGTCAGTTTCACTCACACTCACACACCAGAACCTGACCCTATGGTTAGTTGTACTGACTGGCTTAAGTAAGACGTTTACAGCTGACCATAAAGCATGACTCTTATGTAAGATCTTTTTATTGCTTTGGTTGATGAGTGTGTGTACTTTGTGTGCGAGGTATTTCGTGATGTAATAATGAGACGTTGCCAGATCAGTTAATCATAGGTGTATAATTATAAAAAGATACTAGTGAGCGATATATAATTAAGGCGTTCCTATAGCCTATAGTAAGGAACAAAAGATAAACAAGTAAAGTAGTGAATCTAGTTTAAAATGACGTGTGGCACTGGTCCCAGTTAATGTAATGTCCTACAAAAGGAACTGACATGTAACTGTAACTGAAATGTTCTGGAAAGGACTATGTACTTAAATTATAGGTTAAATGGAGACAATGTTTATTAATTGGTACACTTCCAATAAACGCTAGCAATTAATTCCAATTAACTGCTAGCATAACAAAGAGTAGTGGCTTTGTTAGCAAGCTGAGGTCCAGAATAATTGTTTGACCTTTTACCAGTTGTGGTGAAGTAACTGTAATAACATGTATATGCATGTATATGGCTAACAAAGTTTACGATAATAAAATAATAATTAATTTATAACAAATTCATATTTATTTGAGTTTAAATTGAGCAGTATCTATTGACAAAGCAATAATCGCTTATGAACTCACCACAACTAATTAATCTCAAATATCTTTATTCTCCCTATAATTAATGCCAAATATAGAAACTAATATTAAATCAAATTATTATGGAATTACAGACCTGTTAATAAAGCATTACCAGTCTTTTGTTTGCCTTTGCTTTTATCATCTGTGTGCAATATTTTAGAATAAATATTGAGCTCATCAGTTTCAGATTAATATTTGTAAAACAAATTGACTTACTGTATATGTGTGTGTGCGTTTCTCTGTGTGTCTATTTGTGTCCAGATATTGATAACAGCGGCTTCGTGAGCGACTTTGAGCTCCAGGAGCTGTTCAGGGAGGCCAGTTTCTCCCTGCCGGGGTACAGAGTGCGAGAGATCATGGAGACCTTCATCGCTGGAGACACCAACAAGGACGAGAAGATCAGCTTTGAGGAGTTTGTTTCTGTAAGTTCTAACTGTGAACAAATACACAAACTTACTCATCAAATCAAAAACCACGCACGGAGTAACACAGCCTGTCCATGTTCAGATCTTTCAAGAGCTGAAGAGCAAAGAGTTCAGCGAGACGTTCAGAAAAATCATCACAAGGAGAGACGGGATCCGCTCCTTCGGAGGAACGTCAGAGAACTCCAGCGAGGGAACGCAGCACTCCTACTCTGGTGTGAGAGTATTACTTGTTTGTGTGTGTGTGTGTGTATCATGATTGCTGGGATTTCGGTATACCAAAATGTGTGACTCTCTCTCCATTTCCTAATGATGTGTTTAGATGAGGAGAAGGTGGCATTCGTCAACTGGATCAACAAAGCCTTGGCGAAAGATACAGACTGCCAACATCTACTGCCGATGAACACCGACGATGAAAGCCTCTTCGCCTCCGTCCGCGATGGCATCTTGTTATGGTAACACACACACAAGGAGGAGGAGGAGGAATCTGAGATTACATACATCTGAAATGACACTTACTCACTCCTTATTCTCTTTCAGCAAAATGATCAACCTGTCTCAGCCTGACACCATTGATGAAAGAGTCATCAACACCAAGAAACTCGCCACCTTCACAATGACAGTGAGTAGTAGCTTTTCATAACTTTAGTAAATCCATAATACATAATAATACACTGCAAATACTAAGAAATATGTCATGCATTGTAACCCTTACAGTCATACAAATATTGAGGCATACAAGGGAAGAAGCACCAGATTTGCTGCTTCTGGCCGAAAGTTAGATGAGAAGATCGATAGCTACCTGTCACACAGGTTAGCTTAGCTTAGCATAAAGATAGTAAACAGCTGTCCTGGTTCTGTTCAAAGGTGACAAAATAAACTCACCAGCAGCTTTAAACCTCACAAAATACCACGTTATGTCTAGTTTGTTCAATCTGTCCAAAAACCGGGGAAAAAAACAACAATTTGTGGGAGTTATGTGCCGGACTATTTCTTGGCTGGGTGTAGTGACTTCCTGTAGTCTTGTAGTCACTGTGAGGTTGCCAGGCAACCAGTGGAGACTCCAGAATTTTATAGTTGTATTATACTTAGGCTAATTAGTGATCTTTAGATGTGCTGGTATAGGTGCATTTATTACCTTTGGACAGAGCCAGGCTAGCTGTTTCCACCTGTTTCCAGTCTTTATGCTAAGCTAAGCTAATTTGCTACAGGCTCCAACTTCATATTAAACAGACAAAAGAGTGAATGGTAAAATCTCATCTAACACTCTGCAAAAAAAAAGCAAATTGGTATATTTAACAAAATGTCAAGCTATTCCTTTTAACAAGAACTGATACTGAAAACATCTCTCTCTCTCACTGACTATTTAGGGGGAAACTATTTCTTATAAATTGCAGAATTGATTTTATTTTATTGAACAGTTCCTGTGGTTAACATATAATAAAGTCTCCCAGTATTGTATATGGATGCCAACTAAGACAGTAAAAGTGTACATCTCTAAGACAAAAGATTGGTTGTCCAATAACAGTGCAAAAACAGCTTGTAATATATTAACTTTTTACTGCATACTTCCTCTTTTTCTGTTTTATATCTGTTATGATTCTTGCCTCCTCTGTAGAGAAGTAAAGAGCCGTCACATATTTGTCCTTTTATTTCTAACTAGATATTTATGCATCCATTTGATTTCTATTAAGTTATTTATTATTTGGAGGATTCAGGCCAGAGCCTCTGCTTTTGCTGAGCTGTTACATCAACAACGGAACGCCGTTGTTTTTCTATAAAATTGCAAAAATGAACATGATGATACACAACTCATTTGTAGGAGAATCTGGTCCTGGCACTGAACTCAGCATCGGCGATCGGCTGCACGGTGGTGAGCATTGACGCCCATGATCTGATGGCTGGGAAACCCCATCTGGTCCTGGGACTGTTCTGGCAGATTATCAAGGTTGGCCTCTTTGCTGATATAGGAATCAGCAGGAACGAAGGTCAGCGCACACACACACATTAACTTCACAGTTACTGTACACTATTAATCTAGTTGTAATGCCGTTGATTTTCTAACTATTAATGTTATGTTATAATTAGGGCTGTCAATTAATAGTTAAAAATAGTTAATCACAATTAATCGCAAATTAATTGCACATTTTTTATCTGTTCAAAATGTACCTTAAAGGGATAGATGTACAAGGAGCAGTTGTATCTAAACTAGGGTTGTTAATTGATTAAAATATTTAATCACGATTAATCGCATGATTGTTTATAGTTAATCATGATTAATTGCAAATTAATCAAACACTTGTTATCTGTTCAAAATGTACCTTAAAGGGATAGATGTACAAGGAGCAGTTGTATCTAAACTAGGGTTGTTAATTGATTAAAATATTTAATCACGATTAATCGCATGATTGTTTATAGTTAATCATGATTAATTGCAAATTAATCAAACACTTGTTATCTGTTCAAAATGTACCTTAAAGGGATAGATGTACAAGGAGCAGTTGTATCTAAACTAGGGTTGTTAATTGATTAAAATATTTAATCACGATTAATCGCATGATTGTTTATAGTTAATCATGATTAATTGCAAATTAATCAAACACTTTTTATCTGTTCAAAATGTACCTTAAATTGAGATTTGTCAAGTATTTAATACTCTTATCAACATGGGAGTGGGGAAATATGCTGCTTTATGCAAATGTATGTATATATTCATTATTGGAAATCAATTAATAACACAAAACAATGACAAATATTGTCCAGAAACCCTCACAGGTACTGCATTTAGCATAAACAATATGCTCAAATCATAACATGGCAAACTCAAGCCCAACAGACAACAACAGCTGTCAGTGTGCTGACTTGACTGAGTTGCCCCAAACTGCACGTGATTATCATAAAGTGGACATGTCTGTAAAGGGGAGACACGTGGGTACCCAGAAAACCCATTTTCATTCACATATCTTGAGGTCAGAGGTCAAGGGACCCCTTTTAAAATGGCCATGCCAGTTTTTCCTCGCCAAAATTTTGCGTAAATTTAGAGCGTTTTTTTAGCCTTCTTCACGACAGATTAATATCGCAAGGTATGACAAAACAAATCTGCGTTAACTTTGACAGCCCTAATTATGATTATTTGCAGGTTTTCTCTTTACCCCCAAAAGATTCAACCACTGCTTTTAATAGAGAGTGTTTAACTAATGTGTGTGGTGTGTTTCCAGGTCTGATTGGCCTTCTGTCAGAAAAGGAGCATCTGGACCATCTGATGTCTCTCTCCCCTGAGGAGCTGCTGCTCCGCTGGGTCAACCATCATCTACGCAACGCAGGAACAAGCACCATCAGCGACTTCAGTGAAGATATTAAGGTTCCCTTTCAGAACACACATAAACAAACACATTTTACACAAACACATGAGTGTAACCTCTTCTTGCACTGCACCACTGTAGGACTCACGAGCCTACTTCCACCTGTTGGACCAGATCGCTCTCCAGGGAGAACAGGACTACAGAATGAACGTGAAAATCGACATGAGCGGCCTCAATGTGAGTCCGTTTGTTTTTGTAAAGTTCTCAAATCACAGTGAGGAGTAGATAAGTAGGGGATACAGCTCGCAGATCATTGTTGGGAAATTAACCCTGACAGGGGTGTCGCATCCCCGCCATTATTTCACAACAGTTACACGCCAGCTGTGCGCCAAAGTCCGAGATCAGAACTGCACCCATAGCAAAGGTCTGTCATGCATAGCAACGGTCTGCTATAAAGAAATAACAGACCGTAGAACGCCGTGATTGACCAATCAGAATCGAGTATTCCATAAAAGCCGTGTAATAAGTGGAAAATGTCAAATGTGAAAGTGAAAACTGTGAACCGGAGACTGATAAATGTGATAGGATGGGTATTCTTTTTTACGGTTTAATTGTTCTTTACCATGTAAGATGTGGTCATATTATTTCCAACTTTAAAATGTTGCTATTTGCCGGTCTTCTTCAGCCTCAATCTCTCTCTGTTTTATTATCCTGCAGATACAATGTACACTAAAAGAAGTAATTTTCCTATTGGGTTCTGGTATGATTGTATGTACGTATAGTGTCTCATGTGTGTCTGTTTTATGTGTGCGTGAAGGAGCGTAATTTGGACCGAAGGGCTGAGCTGATGCTGCAGCAGGCGGCCCGGATGGACTGCAGACAGTTTGTTTCTCCTCATGACGTCACATCTGGGAACAGCAAGCTCAACTTGGCCTTCGTAGCCAACCTGTACAACATGCATCCTGGTGTGCAGAACGGCAGCGGCAACGGCATAGATATGGCACACATAGAGCGTGAGACACAAAGATTTTGTCCAATATGATTATTATCGTGGTTTTGAGGCTGCTCGTTGCTTCTCTATCAACCCATAATGTGAATGTACAGTGAACTGATGTAACGCTAAACGCACAGGTCATAAACTTAATACATGTTTCAGGGTTAGTTATGGCAGCCATAAATCCATATCTACTGTATATAAGCTATAGCCAAACCTAAAACATTCCTATCAGCTGACAGTAACTGTGTGGGAACAGCTGCTGATGTGGACGTTTATCATGTCTTCATGTCTTTCCAGCCGAGTCCAACGAAGAGAAAACATTTCGAAACTGGATGAACTCTCTGGGCGTCGCTCCATATGTCAACCACCTGTACTGGTATGTCATCAATTATCTTATATTATCTTATCAAGGAAGGGGGGTGGATGCTTAACATTTCTACAGTTATTTAAGGGCTGCCCAGTATAACCAGTAATGAGGGTAGTAGAGACATTTGTCATCTGGGCAATTTGAAATCAGGCGAGTTACATACTTTTATAAATTAGCTTTTATTTAGTTTTACATGTACCTTTTATTTATGTTATTCTATATTTCATATATTTATTGGGCCAGAAGTAATCAAATGTAAACATATTGAGTCGAAAATAGACTGGACTTAGCCCGTAAAATATCCACAAAGCGTATAAAGACTCCTATTTAGAAAGAACCCTATTTTTTTGTGCACAAGCCTGAAAATTTCATAGTCAAAAATAAGATACCTCTTTGACGTTAACAATAAAAAAGCCAGAATCTGTTATTACTTAGCTGATTAGAATTAGTGATACTGAACCAAACTTAGCATGGTATAAATATTATAGTTTTTCTCACCTAATTTTTTTAAATAAAGTTTCTTTATTCGTCATATGCTCAACAATTACAGCAAGGAGTTGTTGGCAATGAAAATCTTGGGTCTCAGGTACCCTTCAACAATAAGTAAAAGCAAAATGAGAACCAAAGACATAAAATAGTGCAAGTTCATCTAATTCATAATTATACTATGGTTCTTTTTTTGTATGCACTCCTGTTGCTGCAGTGAAACTATATTTTCCTCTTCTTCTCTGTGTTTTGTCTTCTGCAGTGACTTGTGTGATGGTTTGGTGATCATGCAGCTTTATGATAAGGTCAATGTGCCTGTGAACTGGAAGAAAGTCAATAACCCGCCTTATCCTGTCCTGGGGGCCAATATGAAGAAGGTATCCACATTAAAGAAATAGAAAGCTGGTGAACAAAAAAAACCATTTTGATTGCAAAATAACATTGTTTTTCTTCACATATCTTAGCTGGAGAACTGTAACTATGCTGTGGAGCTGGGCAGGGACGAGGCTCACTTCTCTCTGGTCGGCATCGGAGGAGAAAACTTGAACGAGGGGAGCCGAATGCACACACTGGCGCTGGTCTGGCAGCTGATGAGGAGGTACAAGACAGACTGTCCATTTTGAATCAATTTTAGTGGTTTAGATTATCATGTTATACTAGCTTGTTGCAAAGGAGGCTAAATAACGTTCCAAACTTACGCTAAATTTTGGCAAGGAAAAACTGGCATGACCATTTTCAAAGGGGTCCCTTGACCTCTGAGCTCTAGATATGTGAATGAAAATGGGCTCTATGGGTACCCACGAGTCTCCCCTTTACAGACATGCGCACTGTATGATAATCACATGCAGTTTGGGGGCAAGTCATAGTCAAGTCAGCACACTGACACACTGACAGCTGTTGTTGCCCTAGCCCTAGTTTAGATACAACTGCTCCTTGTACATCTATCCTGCTTGTCATCCTTCAGGTACACAGTGCTGGTTTTGTCAGATCTGGGTGATGGAGAGAGGGTTGGAGATCAGATCATCCTCAACTGGGTCAACACCACCTTGAGCCAGAAAAAAAAGGAAACGCAGATCAGCAGCTTCAAGGTGCGTGTGTGCGTGTGTTTGTGTGGTGTATTTGAGTAAACACATTTGTAATTAGACCGTTTCCCTGTTTTCTGCAGGACAAACTGATCAGCACCAGTCTGCCAGTGATTGACCTGATTGACGCCATCGCTCCCGGTACCGTCAAGTGGGACATGGTGAAGAGAGCAAAGACAGGAGTGCTGAAGGAGGCTGATAAACTCAACAACGCAAAGTAAAAAATCTCAACTGTTTTATTTTTCCCTTACCGCATCTTTGTATTTGTCACTAGATCATCATCTCCTCTCCTTTCCTGTTCCTCTTCCAGGTATGCGATCTCATTGGCCCGTAAGATCGGAGCTCGTGTCTACGCGCAGCCGGACGATTTGGTGGAAGTGAATCCCAAGATGGTGCTGACGCTGTTCGCCTCCCTCATGGGCCACAATTTGAAAAAGGCCAACCGTTGAAACTAACATGAACAAACCACCTGGAAACCAAACAACAATATACATTTTGTTTATGCGCATGTCATCTTTTTCTCATCATGGTAATTTCTTTTATTTGACCTTTAACCTCTCCGTGATCAGAGCAAGACAATCTGTCATGCAAACAATAAGCATACCTAAAGTTGGAAATCATTTCTCGTTGGCATTTGTCTGTTATCTGTGATTTTATAGAACAAGCTCCCAACTGTTCTTTGCTATTGCAATACATATATTTACTTCTTCTGCTATGTGAACAGAAAAGGAGATTCAGATGCAGAAGGAAAAGCAGAATCATACACACACATATCCTTTATGTCTGTACATGTTGTGCATTGAATATTGCTATTTAATTATTAAAGAGAATCTATTAAATGTACCGAGCTGCCTTTAACGTGTGTATTGTGTCTGGTTAAATAAAGGGAAAAAAAAACAATATACTTATTTTGATTAGAGACACTGAGCTATTTTTTTTAGGACAGTAAAAAGAGATGTGTTTCAAAAATATGTAAAGTGAAAAAGGGGAAGAAAGGAAATTATGTTATAAAGTGAACAAACAAAGTGTATTTTCTCTTCTTGGATGACTGAGTAACTTTCTGTAACATACTCTGTAATCATACTGTAATGTGATGTTGAAATAAGTAAATAAGTAATTCCATTTTCTGCTACTTCATATTTTTACTGCACTACATTTATTCTAAGGCTTTAGTTACTTGTTACCTTGCAGATTCAGATTATTAATACAAAATAAAATAGAATATATTATGATGTATTTACAGTATATAGAGCTACCCGGGAGTATTTAAAATTGCACCCACCATTACCAGATGCAACATATTATACTTACACATTAATGCAGCAGCAAATATAATTCATTAATAGAATATTAACTGAAATGTGCCATGCTGTGCACAGTGAGTACTTTTACTTTTAATACTTTAAAGGTCCCATATTGTAGTGACATTTCCATGGATTTTATACTATAAAGCAGGTTTAAGTTCTATATAAATACTGTGAAAGTATTGTAACGCTTAATCTACAGAGATATACACACAGTCCATATTCAGAAATTGTGTGTTTGAAACAAGCCGTTTGGATTTCTGTCCATTTGTGATGTCACAAATCTACAATATTTAGACCATTTCACAGTTTTAAACGTAAACATTCTAAATGTGTCCCCGTTTATATCCTGTTGCAGTGTATGTGAATGACATCAGCTGACAGGAAGTAAACATGGACCCAAACTCTTGCCTAGCAACGCAATTCCGTTGAAATGCACTAAAACGGAGCGTTTCAGACAGAGGGTGAATACAGGTATATTCATGCATACAGGATGAGGAAAATAAAGGGTTTTTTTTATATTGCAGCATTTAAACATGTTATAGTAGAAACAAAAAATACAAGTATGAACCTGAAAATGAGCACGATATGGGACCTTTAATGAGAACTGAAATGTGCCATTCTGCAGAGTACTTTTAGTTTTAATACTTTAAGTATATTTTGATATAAATATATTTTTTTTTTACTTTTGAATAGATTACTTTTACTTATAATAGAGTGTTTACACAGTGGTATTAATAGTTTATTCAATATACTGTATTTACTTTTTATGGTAAAGTACGTTAACAAACACGTCGCCAGGGGGCGCATTTTGCAGTTCGCGTTTATATTCAGGTGTTTTGACCCTCGGTGACTGCCGTACCAAAACAAAACACGTCATTTTGGAGCGAAAGTTTTCGAAACACATGACTTGAAGGATGGACCACCATGAGATGGAGAGGACATGTAGACGTGCTCTGGTTAAAATAACCTCACTAATTTAATATTTATTCTTTAAAGAGGTTGTTTGTTAAAGTAGCGACACACTAAGCGGCTGTAAACATGGAGGGACTGGAGATGTCTGCGATGATTCCGGCTCTTCAGGAGCTAGCCAGGTCAGTGACAGCTAAAGGTGGCTAAGCTAACTAACCCAATGTCAAAGCACAACTCACTTAAGTTAAGTTAATGGAAAACCTTCGTTGTACTTCATGTTTCCATAAATAACGTTACACCGTGTTGTTATATTTCAGTGCCAGCGCGGCTGAGTACGAGCAGGCGGTGCAGAAACCTCGACAGATCCTCTGTCAGTTCATTGACAGGATACTGACAGATGTGGACGTCGGTAAGTCTCCAGCACATTATAGAGGGGGAGGTGGACTCAATTACAGAAACACCCGACAGTACAGGACAGTACAGTAGTAAATAACAGCTTGTTAAAGCTATAAAAGCTTTAATTGTTAGTGGAGACTGCCAGATGTTGTACTGTAACTACTGTTTACTTTCCCTTATGTCTAATTTCCTCTTGCCACAAATGTGCACTGCATCTGTGGCTGATGAACTTTAGAATTGTAAACACTGAGTCAGTGGTACCAGACAATATAAATGTATAATGTAACCTTAATCCCTGACCATTTTTAATTCAGGAATTGCTTTTAAAAAATAATATTTTTTAATATAAGGAAAACCTATCTGCCAGGGTGGCAGGTAATCTGACATGTTTACCTGCCACAGGTAACATTCACCCTTTGTTTGTCAGGTGCTAACTTCATTCCCTGATCCCTACATAATATAATATAACTTTTATTTAACTAGGAAGTCGCCTTGATATTAAAACCTCTTTTACAAGTGAGACCTAGCAAAGACAGGGTCAAATAGCAGCATCCAACAAATAAAGACAACATTGAATCACAACAGCAACAATAGGTACGACAAAATACATTACATCATTATACAGTGCATTAACAATGCAGCATGTTGATCATGTGTTTGCTATTTAATTGAAACAACTGCAGCTTGCAGTGACCACTTCCTTTATTCTATGTTTAAAATCATTAAAAGAGGTACGGGTCTCAAGTTAAAGCTTGGCCTGCAGATCGTTCCAGGACCAAGGACCGTAGTGGAACCGGCTTGTTTTGCCAGCTTCTGTACTGATAGAAGGCACTTTAAACTGAAGCCATTTATGTGACCTTAGATTGTAACTGTTGTTGAGAATTACAGAATTACTTAAGTAAGTCGGAAGTTTGCCAGAGATGATCTTATAGACTAAAATGTACCAGTGTTGTAACCTCCGCAGAGTGAGGGATGACCATCCTAGCATGCTGTATAAGGTACAATGATACACACTCTTAGCTACCTGTTTGGTTTGTTTGTTTGTTGTTTTGGCCTGGGCTCTCCCTGAAGTTCAATTTAGGCCACAATATTTGGTAATGAAAAATCATAAATTGAACAATCTGACTCCTCATATTATTCTAGCCCAGCTTGGGGTTGTGCCATCTATCTGGCCACTTTGTACCTCTGTTTTAGGTCTCCCAAATCCCTCGACTAGCATTTGAAATAAAGCTTTGTGAGTTTAAACAACCCCCCTGCACATTATGTGTTTATATTGATTGACCTGACAAAGGCTCTATGCAGTTAAAGAGGTTAATGGTTTCCAACCTTTTTGGCTTGTTACCCCTTAAAGTGAAACAAATGTGGATTTCTGACCTCTTGTCGTAGATTACATATGATTCTGAGCTTGAGTGTTTTTTGGCTTCTCAGATTTATTATCTCAGATTTTGTAATTCGTTTAGGCTCGAAGATTAAAACTATGCAGCATTTCACACACAAAAAAACAAAAATGTAATTTTGTGGAGCAGAAAGTGTTTATTTTTCTTCTAACCCTTTTATCATACTGTGACTTTTCAGATTGATCTTAAATTGCAACCCATGGGGGGAGGTTCCTGATCTCCTGACTGGTTGTGAACCAGTTGGTTGATCAAATCTATTGTCTGTGTTCTTCCAGTTGCTCTAGGGCTGAATAAGAAGTCCAGTTCAGAGCCGGCCTGTGTGATGCTGCTGGACTTTGTGCAACATATCATCAAATCCTCGTCTCTGATGTTCGCGAACCCTGCCTGCCAGCCTGCTGAGTACCCGGACACCACACAGAGCTGTACTGGTACGGTAGATGCTCTTCAAACAATTTTTTTGAAGATTAAAAAATGTCAAAAATATTCTATTCCTATCTATATCATTATTTTGTGCTTTTCTTTCCCCCCTCCACCTCTGATGTCTCCTCATTCCTCCCTGGATTCAGACTTTAGTAAGTGGGTGGCGGTGCGTTTGCTCCGCGTGGCAGCAGCTCCAGACTGTGACGTCATCCACGGGCGGGCCTCTGCTGTGTTGTGCTCTTTACTTCACACTCTCAGAGCCAGGGCGCCATTCATCTGCAGCCGCCTCACTCAGGAGCTCATTTGTTTGGCCCAGGACCTCAGCAACATCCTGTACACTCATATCGCCACGCTGGCAGGAAACGGACACACTTTGGGCATTCACACACAGAGCCGATGGCCTGTCACACTCGAGTGCTTCGGTATCTCCTCTGTTTGTGCCTCCTCATACCTCACCCCCTCTCCTCTTGTTCTCTCCTCGCCTGCCGCCCTGGAGTCGCTGACTGCCGTGACGATCGGTGTCGTAACTGACACCCTGCGGGGAGTTGTCTCCCGTCATGACATCAGCGTGGCCTGGGAGACGGCTTGTTCTTTCCTGGCCAATGGCAACACAAGGCTGAGGAAGCTCTCCATGGTGATGCTGAGTCGACTGGTGGAGCTGGGAGGGTTTCCTGAGATGCAGGGCCACGAGTTCTTCTCGGCCTATCTTCAGTTGCTGGAAACACACTCCTACACATACACAGCAAACGTAGATGAGAAACATCCGTATGACGGAGAGCTGCTGCACCTGACTCGCTGTGTGTTCCAGTCGTCTGGTGTCTCTCACTCACACTTTGAGCCCATCTATCTCTCGCAGATGTTCGAGTGTGTTTGTACCCTTGGAGGTTCAGATGTCAAGTTGGGGACAGAGGTTACTGAATCGCTCTGCTTGCTGTTCAGCTTCTTGCTGTCTGTCGCCGTAGTTTACGAAAGTGCTGCATTGCTAAGAAGGCAGCGAGTCACAGAGGTCTGCAGGACGCTGGCACGCACCGTTGGAACAGAAAATCAAGCCGAAGTACGATTCTGTTCTTAACGTTAAAAATCTCTCCCTCTTGCTGTTGGAACGTTTGTCACATCTTTTCTCTCTCGCCCTCCTAACAGTATCTGTGGCACTTGTATTTTACAGTGTACGGAGGGGTTTCTCCAAGCCGCACTGAAGGCGGAGACTGCTATGGTGATGCAGAAGTCAGAAGATGGAGAGACTGCTGCCAAGAAATCCTGCAAATCTGCCATCAAGTCAGCCAGCAAAACAACAAAAGCGTCAGCAGCGTGAGTTCATAAACATTTGTGTCCTGTTATAGAAGTAGGCCACTAATCAAGTTTAGTGGTGTAGAAGACGGCACAATTATTCTCACTTGTTTAACAAATGTGTTGAAAAATGCTGTGCTGTAGCTGCTCAGTTATGTGTATCTCTATCTCTATCATTTTTTCCTTCTTATAATTTTATTTTGAGACATTTTTCAGGCCTTTCTTTGTTAGTGACAGTAGAGACATCTTGTTATTTAAATGATGTGTCTTCAGTGAGGTGGACATGCGTGTTGGCAGTGAGGTGTGGGCTGTGGTGAACAGTCGGCTGGAGGAGCTGCTGACCTTTTTGAACTCTGACGGCCCTGAAACCAAACAGACTCTCTCTGCTCTGGAGGGTCTGGCCCTCATCCTCCACCTGGCAGCCCTCTGCTCCTCTCCCACCAGGTAATAAATAAATACATAAACATTCATACCTGCTGTCACTCTATCTCTCTTTCTTTATCTTTTTCTTTTCATGTCTTACACACAAAAATACTATCTTTCCAGTATACTTTTTAAATGTTTTGTCTCTCAACAGACAACAAGAATTTCTTACTTTGCTGACTGCATTATTGTGTCTTTCACTGAGATTGTTCTGTCACTCTTTGTCCCTCGGCCTCCTTGTTGACAGTCCTTCTCCTCTTCTCTGGGTGCCCACCGAGACTCTGGGCAGGGCCCTGAAGAGCTGCCAGTCAGTGTTAGAAGGAGGTCCTCAACCCGACTTAAACAAGGACTACTTTCAGTCTGCTGTCCAGACTACTGTCAGGGTCCTGGACTCCATCCTCTACCTGACAAGTAAGGATATATACCACATTATACATGCCGTTCCTGTGGATTTTACTTATTTGTTGATGTGTTATTTATTTACTATTTACTTATTGTATGTCACAACTAAAGCATATTGTCAGTTATTTTTGCCATTATTCCTCATTAACGAGTGTAAAAACAAGCTTTACTCTAAAATATATGGCAGAAATCAACCCCAAAGCACATCCTTTTAAGTACAGTTCATTGATCGCCATCTGTTTCCATCACCGGGTGTCTATGTGTGTGTGTGTGTGTGTAGTGAGCAGCCACAGTGACGACGGGCTCCAGCGGCGAGTGTGCGCTCTGCTGTCTCTCCCCTGGGTGTCTGAGAACAAGTCTGTCTCAGCCTATAAGAGTTCAGGATTCCCCTCCTGGCTGCCCGCTTTGGCTCACAGACTCAGCCTCTGTTACTGTGAGTATTTCTCCTGTATCACAACTCAGACGGGGTTCCCGCGGATCCTGAAAAAGTCTTAAAATGCATTGAAAATAAGGCTAAAAATAAGGCCAAATTGGTATTAAAATGTCTTAAATCAATCTTTCAAAAGTCTTAAAAATGCTCAGACATGGGAAGTAGGATTTTATTAATCGTTTTGTTTCTGACATTTCAATTTGAAATCTGAAAATGATTAGTAACATCTATTTTTTAAATAACTTTCAGAATGCCTCTCGCATTAACGTCAGACAGATCAGGATAGCGTAATGTCAAATTATCCCTAACTCTAAGTAATTGATTTCCATTTTTTTCTTCAGTTTTTGTTATTTTGAAGTTGGTTTTAATAGAATTTCATTCAAAGTGGCATTAAAAAAGGGTTCCATAGTTTGTTATACAATAATTTAAAATAATTTTACCAGGACATTTCCATTGTGAAAACTTTGAATTGACTTCTAACTTGTTGTGTGTTTCCAGCATCTGAGATCCAGGCGGACTGTGTGTCACTGCTGGCCCTTCTGCGTCGTGGTGTGTGTGAGACGTGGCGTGTGTGCGTGTTTTCCAAGACGTTGCTGAGTCCAGATGAGGCGGTGAGAGCGGCAGCAGTCCGGGCTTTCCCTCTTCTCCTTCACCACCTTGGAAACTCACACCACAACCTCATCAGCACTACTCTGCTGTACGCACATGTATATCTATAAACAGTATGCTTACAAATGGAAATGTTCTCTCTTTCTTTGGTGTCATTTTTTGTGCTTATTTTAAGATGTTTTAAACCTTCTTTCATCAGTCCCAGGCTGGAGGACAGTTCGGAGCAGGTGAAGAAGGAACTCGCCAGGATCATCGGTCAGCTGAGCTGTATCCAATCAGAGCTCTCCCTGCTCAGTGACACCCACCCTGAGTCCGCTCGTCCTCCTGAGATCCTCTGCCACCAACTCAGCCTCGCAACAGACCATGCTGGGAACACTTCTCCATCCCTCAGGGCGTGTGTTGTCCGACCCTTCCTGCCACTGCTCAAACAGCAAGCTCCAAGTAGTGTTAAACAAGGTATTTTGGAGGGGTTTTTTTGTGTGATTAGCTTTAACAACATGCAGAAAGGCAGTACATTGCTGGTAACCTCCTGTGGATTATTTTCAAATGCAGTATTATTTCACTTATTTATTTCACTTTCTTAGCTTTCCTAGAAGCTCTGCCTCACCTCTGCCAGCACGTGAATCTGGTTGGCGGAGACAGCGACTCCCAGGCAGCTCTCTGTGCTCTGATTGGTCTAATGGAGGACTCGGATCCAGTGGTCAGAACACGCTTCAGCCAATCGGTGCGTTTCCTGCTAACAGAGACCACCAGAAACTCCGAGCAGGGCTCTCTGAGTGAGGTGAGCAATTCCAGCGGTGACACTCAAACGTCTAAACATCTAAAGGCCATCGTTGTCATTATAAATATATTATTGTAAAAGAAAAAGAGCATAACATGTTTTAAAAAATGCATTTAGGTGATTACTGAAAAACATGTCAGTTTTATATGCTGCTATGTGAAACATCAAGGAGGAAAGTTTTACATTTATAATTGGTTCATAAATTTTTTGGGGGGTTATGACTTGTGTAAAGTACTTTCACTACTTACTACGTGTTTCTTCCCACTATCCAAGCTCCTGGTCGCCCGTCTTAAAGAAGCATTCAACAAGGCTAAACTCAACAGAGATGACGACCTGCGCAACACTCTCATCCTCACCACCGGAGAGATTGGCAGGTACAGGTGGCCTTTGTCTCTATACAAGACCCCAGAATAGCACCATCAGATGTGTTGTGATCACTCAAAAATACCTTCTTTTGCTCAACATCTGGGATCAAAAAAGTACATTTATGTATGACACAAGCACGAAGGCTAGCAAAATCACTGTCATCATTTGCTCATCTTGTTGTTTAATGTAGTATAGTTTTATTATGTTGCATGTTTCCTGTCATCGTTCTTGTACATCACATTTTTCATTCTTGCCTGTTTTGTATTGATATATAGTCTGTGTTAAATCATGTGAAATTGAAATTTATGAAGAGATGAATTGTCCATTTCTCTCCTCTCCTGTCAGGGCGTCTCAGGGTAGTTTGGTGTCGTTCTCTCTGCTGAGGCTGCTCCACTGTCTGCTGTCCAAGTCGTCCCCGGTGTCTGTAGCTGCTTACGCTCAGATCAGAGCTCTGGCCACTGCCAAAGGTCTTAAACTTCAGACCCTCTTCAGTCAGTACAAGAACCCTATTTGTCAGGTATGAAATCTTTAATGCTGCTCCAATAAGCGGATGGTCATTGAGAAATTTAAAGACTCTAAGACGGTCCATAATGCTCGGAATAATAATTAGATATATTAACAATACTATAATAATAATGCTTTTGTTTTTTGGTCTCTGCATGATTGCATGTATTTTTATGTGGAGAGTAATTTGAGGGAGCTGTGTGTAGCGATTCAGAGATGTAAAGATGTGCTGGCTTTAATTTAATTCTTTCTTCTATGTGTTTAGTTCCTGGTGGAGTCGCTGCATTCGCGTCATGCATCGGCCTTGCGGAGCACACCGGATCAGGGCAGCGAATCAGCCAATCAGAGAGAGCTGGCCCTGGACATCCTGGCTCAGATCGCACACGCTTTTGATTTCCCAGACCTCCACCGCTTCCTCACTGTATGTCAAACATGTACCGTAACTACACAAAAGTACACAGTATACACAGTGGATGTTGGATGTTGGATGTGATACTGTTTTATGTACGGTATAATATGTTTTTCTGAGCATATATGTTCTTATGCATACTTGTTTATGTAGAGGACCCTCCAGGTGCTTCTGCCCTACCTGGCGGCCAAAGCGAGCTCCACTGGCTCCGCCCTCATCCGTACCCTGGCCAATGAGCTGAAGGCAAACAGGAGAGAGATCCTGATCAACAACTTCAAGTACATCTTCAGCCATCTGGTCTGTTCCTGCACTAAAGAGGAGCTAGAGAGGGCTTTCCATTACCTACAGGTATTAGTGATATTACTTTACCTAGCTGTAACCTGCACATTCATGCTACAGACAACAGAACAACTAGTCTTACATTGTGGCCATGTTGTCGTTAGTAATGAATTTATATGTCATTGGCATTGTCAATAGAGTAAATAAATAATACAAAAGGACAGATTTCATCATTAAATGTCACCGTCACACAAATTAACTTAATATCTTGTATGATTTAAAGCACTAGAGTCCACCCACTTGGGCAAAAGTAACCTTTGGCAGAATGAATATTAAGGTTGGGTCGTTGCCGTTCTCTGACAAGGCTGATCAATAAAGCAATGTCTGTTGTACATAGTAAATAATCAGATTACCAGACTGATTTATATTTGTTTTCCTCTCAGAGTGAGACAGAGATTGAACTGGGCTCTCTGTTAAGACAAGACTTCCAGGGTCTTCACAACGAGCTGCTGCTGCGCCTCGGAGAGCACTACCAACAGGTCAACACACGCACATAAACACAAGTTCCCCTGTTTTTTTCAGTATATATTCTTGAGTGCATACATGTCAGTAATGAATTCACATGTGTTGTTTACATTAGTTATTGTTCACACCTGTGTATTTTACATTTCTATGTAGGTATTCAATGGTCTGGCCATCCTGGCTTCCTTTGCGTCCAATGATGACCCGTACCAGGGTCCCCGAGACATCACCATCCCAGAACGCATGGTACCTGTCAGAGTTTAATTATTAGTATTAATGCTTTACGTTGTGCTTTAACTAAATTATTTATTTATTTATATTTAATATTTTGTGCTCACCTGAAATTATAACAGACAGGGTCAAAATGTATCTCAGTCTCAAAGGCTTCTAAACAAACCACAGTGCATTCATTATACTTTATATCATTGTTAATATTTTTTAGAGATCTTTTTAGAGTCTGGTAAACTGTACATGCAGATGCACATTTTATAGAGTTAATAAAACAAATCTATAAATTAATCAATTGATAATGAAAACAATTGTTAGTTGTAGCCTCATTCACTTGCGTGGAAATTTGTCTTTGGCTTCACAGACATGCATACACTTAAAACAACTTCACAGACATAGACTTAAAAGCTTCCTTTGCCATGGGTTAAATTACATGAGATAAAGAAAAACAAAGTAAGTAATAGCCTAAGTGGGACAATAGTTGGGATGAAAGTGCTAAAATATTAACATTTAATACATATCTTAACTTAAATACATTATTTTTTATATTATTAGAAATTATTTGAAACAAAAAAATAATTCTGTTTTTCCTCACTTGTCTTTTTTTGGTCGTTGTGTGACAGGCGGACTACCTGCAGCCGAAGCTGCTGGGAATTCTCGCCTTCTTCAACATGCAGCTGCTCAGCTCCAGCGCAGGAGAGAAGGACCGCAAGAAGTTGGTGTGTTGATCCACTACTAATTTGATATTGAATGTATTGTTTCAGTAAGAGAGTTCACAGAGCTGCTGTTTGAGGTCAATATTGTTCACAGCAATTTTAAATCTGATTTGGTAAATGTTGTTTGTCCACTCCCATTCTGCTCAGCTCGTATAGTGTAAATGAAAGCATCCAACCTGTTTTCTGTGCAGGCATTGACGAGTGTGATGGCTCTAATGCGACTGATGGGCTCCAAACACATCAGCTCTGTCAGAGTGAAGATGATGACGACGCTCCGCACGAGCCTCCGATACAGAGAGGACTTCCCTCTGCTCTGCTGCCAGTCAGTACACACACTCACACTGACACAGGTCACATAGAAACTGCTTATCTGTGGTGTATTGCTTCTGTTATTTAGTTTCCCTGGCCACATTTAGGAGAAGGTTGCTAAAGATAGCTGAACCACTGTATGGCTGCCAAAACTGACAAAAAAAGACAATTTACATACTTGATATTCAACTCTCTTTGTCTACTCATTCATGCCACAGTCCTGTGTGATTAGCTCAAACCCCTGCGTCTGACTCTGTATTAATTCTTCCTTCCTCCTGTGTTGACAGGACGTGGGAGTGTTTTGTGAGGAGCGTGGAGCCGGCTCACTTGGGACCTCTGCTGAGTCATGTTATTGTTGCACTCCTGCCCCTGATTCCTCTACAGCCCAGAGAAACCGCTGCCATTATCCGCTTTCTGATACTGGACAACAGGTAACACACATACACACAAGCAAATTTTAAATTGACCAAACTGGGCCTGTACAGAAAGTTAAACATAAAAAAAGGCAGAGGCAGCTGTAGTCCTTTAACCACAAGGTTGGCGGTTCCATCTAGAGCTCATACTGTCCCCATGTTGAAGCGTCCTTGAGCAAGACATTGAACCCCAAGTTGCTCCTGCTTTAATGAAAATGTAGATTTTCATGTTAAAACAACATTTCATAACCTCAAAAACAGTACTTGGGTGTTTGCCTACCCCAGCTTTAATAAAGAAGTCATCACCTAATTCCAGACTTCCGATAGCAGTGGTCTAATTTGGTCGATTTCCCACAGAGACGAAGTCAACGACTACCTCCATGAGATTTACTTCCTGCCAGACCACCCTGAGCTGAAAGACATCCACACTGTTCTGCGGAACTTTAAGAAGGTCAGTGTGGACAAGAGGATGATGAAGGAAATGAAGGATGCAGATGGTGGCGACGGTTATTGGTTGGCATCAGAGGTGAAAATGTACGGTAATACACTCTGTCTGATTCCACCCAGCTGACAGCCAGCAGCAGTGACCTGGCCGCAGCGCTGCAGCTCTCCATGAGAGCCGTTCAACATGAAAACGTTGACGTCAGGATTCATGCGCTGACCAGTCTCAGGGACATGATGCACAGCAAGCAGGTACACAAACACACACACAGATTGTTAGACAACTACCTCTGAAAGGAGTCCAAGCTTCTTGTTTGCAGGTTATAATAGAATGTTCTACTATTCTATTAGTTAGTGCCTTGTCATCATGTCTTAAAGTTACCATAACGATACCATAAATGTGTTTTTTGTGTTGTGGACTGCAGGAGTGGCTGCTGCGGCAGGTTTGTGCGAGTGAGGCGGTGGAGCCGGTGATCTCCAGCCTGGTGTCGGTGCTGCTGAAGGGCTGCCAGGACTCGTCCCCCGAGGCCAGGCTCCTCTGTGGGGAGTGTCTGGGGGAGCTGGGGGCCGTGGATCCGGGACGTCTGGACCTGTCACACACACTCACCCATGGCGACCGCAACACCTTCGTGGTAAGCTGGACAAGACCAAAGCTGTGTGAATTCAAAAACATGTACAGATATATAGCTTGTAGCTTTGGCACCTAAAGTCTGCATTCAGAGACATACAGTTCTGTTGGTTTGACAGAGGGAAAAAAGATCCCCCCAGAATGGAGCATCTCTGTCAGAAACCAAATGTAAAAGTATATTTTCCTGTGAACAGAGTGGAGTTGATGATCCCAACTTCGGCTACGACCTGCTGACTGAGCTGACCAGAACATTTCTGGCTTACGCGGATGACGTGAGAGCACAGGACTCTGCTGCTTATGCAATTCAGGTACTCACACTTGTGCAAGCACTCACTTTGCACTTTAATTAGTGTTAGCCTTTCTGTCTCTTTATTTGGCTACTGGTGCAGTGCCCGTTCAAAACGTGCCTGCTCGGAACGGGACGATTGTTTGGCCTCCGGTATTGCTGATTGCAGCTTTCTCAAGAACCGCTCATCCAAACAACTTCCCACTAGACACTGCGCTTCCTTGGGGTCTGATCAATACACCCGCCAAGTGTGAAGTCAATCACATGAACGGTTGTCAAGACAATCTAAGGACAGTCATACAGACAGACAGAGACTCCTTTCATTCTAGTTAGATGTATTGTCTGTAAAATGTGTTTGTGTTGGTGCTGTCATGTGCACTGTAGGAGCTGCTATCCATCTTTGAGTGTCGTGAGGGTCGAACTGACTCACCGGGGCGCCGTCTGTGGAGGAGATTCCCAGAGCAGATTCAAGAAATACTGGAGCCACACCTCAACAGCAGGTATTCAAGTTTACACACACACACATAGACTCATACGCATATACAGTGCACTTCTAATGGTCTCACATAATTCAGAGATCAAATCCATTCTCTCTATTTTCAGGTATAAAAGCAGTCAGAAGGAAGTCAACTGGTCTAAACTGAAGAAGCCAGTGTACTTAAGCAAGAGAGGCAGCAAATTCTCTGATTGGTCGGCCACCTGGGCCGGATACCTCATCAGCAAGGTCAGCTGGTTTATCTTTCACTTATGAAGAGCCAAACACATACACATCTACATGGATCATGTATCCATCTCTTACTCTCTTACTCAGTACTTTGTATTTTATAGAACTGACACTTTCTTTCCGAAGATCTTTGTTCGCAGCGGACCTAATAACATTATGACATTTTGAATATCATAATGGAGATCAAAATATCCACAGTGAGAAAGTCTCTTCTTGACGAACTGTCATATGACAACTGATAGTTCACTAAAAACATGCACAGGTTTCAAGCACATTGAGACCAACAAACAAGAAAAACGCTATATATTCAAGACAGGAATTACAAGTACAAGTACGTAATCATTACAAAAACAAAACATAAATCCTTCTGCTGTGCAAGTGTGCTGTAATCTTAAAAAAAAATCCGATTTTGTCATTTATGAAGATGAAGACAAAAAATAAATTGCATTAAAGGCATATAATATAACCAATTATATGTGTTTTGTTGTGAATATCACATCTTTTATGAAAAACGTGAAAAGCACATTTATTTGTCTCTACAACGGCATAAACTTTGTGTTTCAAGTCGGAGGTTTTAGGAACTGGTTTTATGTGTTTTAGGTGAGACACGAGCTGGCCAGCAGAGTGTTCACCTGCTGCAGTTTCATCATCAAACACGACTACAAGGTCACAATCTACCTGCTGCCTCATATTCTGCTCTACATGCTGCTGGGCTGCACACCTGCAGAACAACAGGAGGTGAGGACACACACATGTATCACTTACAAAAGACATGTTAATCCAGATTTTTTTGGGGGTTTGTTTCGTTTTGGCGTTAATAACAAACCTCCCTCCAGGTAACGGAGGAGATGTTGGCGGTGCTGACGGCGAGTGATGGACGAGGAGGGGGACGTGATCAGGAGACGGCCTCCAGCTTATCACAGCTCAGCACTCAGACTGTGTTCAGCATGATGTCTCACCTCACACAGTGGAGCCGCCACATCCTCTACTCCAAACCCAAACACAACGGTTAGTGATACCCAACACACAAATCTGTAATCTCTGGGTTTTCACTGCAATGCTGAAACGCATCAGTTGGACCTTATTTGCACCTTAGTTTCAATGAACTGAATGTAAATGCATGTGTCCTTGTTGTTGTTCACTAACCTGCACGATTAACACACACTTGAAAGTAAATAGCTGAAACGTGTTATTGCAGAGAGCGGGGAGTACCAGCGCGTGGTGGCCTTCCTCAAGGGTATCCCACAGGACGTTCTGGCCAAGGCCTCTCTACGGTCCAAAGCGTACACTCGTGCCCTCATGCACTTTGAAGCGTACATCTTAGAAAACAAAGAGAACATCCAGGACCATCTCACCTTCCTGCAGGTCAGACAACAAGTTCATTAAAGGGTTTTCATTGCTAAAGTGTGTGTGCTCATTTCCTCTGCTTTTAGATTAAAATAAAAAACAAGCTGCTTGGGGATATGTTGGCATGATACTCATTGCTTAGAAAACATGTTACCAATATATGATGGCTTATAGAAGGTATAATGTACATGGAGCTGGTCATTGTTGTGAAATAAACCCAGACAGGGTGATGCAGGACTCTTGCATCCTTCAGAGTCCGACATCAGAAATGCGCCCATAGCAACGGTCTGTTATACATAGCAACGGTCTGCTATAAAGAAATAAGAACGCCGTGATTTCTGTAGTAAGTAGCCGTGTCATAAGCGTTTGCGTTGGTGTCCTGCTCACCCTGTCTGGGTTGATTTTGCAATAATGGCCCACTCACTATACATTATCCCTCACTTAACACTAACTCTGCTTCATGTGTTTGAGTATATAGACCTACATTGTCTTGTTAAGTGCAACGGTGCAAGTCTAACAATATCTGGTGCTGTATAAAACCCTGATTATAGAGGACTAAAATATTCTTTTTTATATACATCCATGCTGATAGATGATGATAGTAAACCACTCACCTCATTAACATGTGATTTACACCTTTAGCTCATCTTTGTAGTAGACAGTGTTGTTGAGGCGATATGGCTGAAATCAAAATCACAATATTACAAAAGATGTAAAATAATCAGAAATGTTCAAAGCAATGAAATATGCTCCAGTCTGCGGGTATGTATTACATGACTGCAAACAAGCTCTCTGAAATCATTCTTGTATGATTGGCTGTTGCAGACTCTGTACGCTGCCATGCATGAGCCTGATGGAGTGAGGGGGGTCAACGCCCTGAGGAGGGAGGAGCCGTCGCTACGGGAACAGATACTGGAGCATGAGAGCATCGGCCTGCTCCGAGACGCAACCGCCTGCTATGACCGGGCCATACAGCTAGAGTCAGACCAGGTATACCCACACACAGACAGTACCATGTTTTAGTGCCTTACTGTTTCTGCCTTTCATTCTTTACTTTACTTCTTTTTTTTGGAGTGTAATGTACAAAACGTCAATAAAAAAACTCTAAAAACATTTTAAAATCCTAAAAGTCTTCATGATGTGTGTACATACTGTAGAATGTACTCAGTGCTGCAGTATGCAAACGATGAATACTATAATTTGTATTCCAGAAAATGGTCTATACTGTAATACAAATGGTGTTCACATTTAAATGTCACACCAGAAATAGGCTGCGATTCCTTTTCAGTTTTGTTACTTTGCGACATTCTTATGATGAAATGCTGCACGATGAAGTAGATATAACTTTAAATTGATCTCATGGTCCTCCAGGTTCAATTTAATTGCTAAGTTCTAAATTTGCTTTCTAAAATCTCGCCATATTAGAATAAGTTTCTGTTCTCAGCTCACCAACATTGCAAGCAGCAAATATAAAAAGTAATGCAAGGTTCAGAGCAATAGTGTATTAAACAATACTGGAAAGGGAAAAGTGGTCACTATACAGTATAATAATTGCTTATATTAAGATTAATAATAACATTGTTGTATCTTTCTGTAATTTTTTCCCCTATTTCATTATTGTCATTGTCCCTTTGTTTATAGATTGGTCACTATCACGGTGTGATGACCTCTATGCTCGGCCTGGGTCAGCTGTCAACAGTCATCACTCAGGTCAATGGAGTACTGGCCAACAAGTGAGACACACACACACACACACACACACACACACACACACAGTGTACATTTTGGCCAATGTCATTCTCACTAAAGGTGCTTTTTTGATTCAAGTTAAATCCACTTTAACTGTAGGTTGACAAGGAATACATTGGTTTATGTTCATGTTAATAATGTGCCATGACCTCATGATAGTTTCTTAACTAATGAACTATTGTATTTTATACTCGGATAACACGTATGTCAGTGAAAGTCTACTGAATTTAGCTATATATGTATACATTAAGGCACCAGTGGAAGTCGGAGCTGAACACCTACAGGGTGGAGGCGGCCTGGAAGCTCGGGAAATGGGACCTGCTGGAAGATTATTTGAGTTCAGGTAATAAAACACACAGACGATACTTGAAAGCTGCAATGAATTAAACCGTCTATTGGCAGAAATAGATATCTTGTTAACACATAAAACTGAATGACTAAGTTTTGCACTTTCACTGTGTCCCCAGACCGTCAGTCCAATACCTGGGGTGTGCGGCTTGGCCAGTTGCTGCTGTCAGCTAAGAAGCAGGATGCCCAGATTTTCTATGAGAAGCTGAAGCTGGTGAGGAAGGAGCAGGTCGTCCCTCTGTCTGCAGCCAGTTACGAGTGTGGAACCTACCAGAGAGGATATGAGTACATCGTCAGGTCTGTGTGTGTCAGTGTAGCATTGAAATCAGTTGCATGTAATTTTGTAGTTGATTCCTGGTTGTCAGTAGCAATAACTTGTGAATGTGTGTGTTTGGTTTAGGCTCCACATGCTCAGCGAGTTGGAGCACAGTTACACGGAGCTGCAGAAACAGAGGGAAAGCTCCGCCCCCGGCCTCAGCCAGCTGCCTCCTCATTGGTCAGATCGACTGGAGATGACCCAGAATTCCTTCAGGGCCAAGGAGCCGGTCCTGGCCCTCCGTCGGGCCCTGCACAGCCTGGGACCACAGTAAGGATGTAGACACATTTGTGTTAAGATGTCAAGCTTATGAGCATTTGCTTTTGTGGCTGTTTTATCCATGTCCAGGCCACATCACAAATCAGGCCCTGTGTTTTCTCGGCAGGCCTCTGAACAAGGAGCTGGTTGGGGAGTGCTGGCTGCAAAGTGCCCGCGTGGCCAGAAAGGCAGGACACCACCAGACTGCCTTCAATGCACTACTGAACGCAGAGAACACACTCCTGGCTGAGCTGGTCACCGAGAAGGCCAAGTGGCTTTGGACCAAGGTATAGGCAACCCTTTTAGCAATTTTTTTGTATGTCCATGTTTAAAGTACACTATCAGCATCTCGTGTGTAAAGCTGACCCTATTCAGAACCTGATTTACTACTAAAACTCTCACTAAAATGCATAGTAGTGTCAGCTGATGCGTGTTGGAAAATATCAAATCATTAACCAGCATCTAGCATATGTGCTTTCCTATTCACATTTCAGTTATTTTTGTAAGGAAAACAACATCAATAAAACCTTCTGTGTTGGTGTGTCGTCAGGGCGATGTACACGAGGCCCTGATCGTCCTGCAGAAGGGCGTGACCCAGTGTTTCCCTGACGATCAGCCACTGACGGACCCTCGCAGCCTGCAGACCAAAGGCAAGGCCATGCTGCTGGTGGGACGCTTCATGGAGGAGACGGCCAACTTCGAGTCCAATGCCATCATGAAGGCATACAAGGTAAACAAACAACCAAATAAGCTATGATAGGAGGGAATGAACCACTCTGCAGGAAGTCAAAGACATTGATGTTGAACGATAGTACACATATTGGGTATGTAGTGCATAGCATGTGATTTCGGATGAAGCCTAATTGTCGGTTGCAGCCCTGACTTAAAGTGTGTTTGTTGTGTTTTTTAGGATGTTACCAACCTTCTGCCTGAATGGGAAGATGGAAACTTCTACCTGGCCAAGTACTACGACAAAGTGATGCCAATGGTGACTGACAACAAGCTGGAGAAACAGGGGAACCTCATCCGATATATTGTCACATATTTTGGAAAGTAAGTTATTGTTCTTACTGCTGATACCCAGCCGTTCAGTCTATGAGCAAAGCTGATTAAATACTGTTATAACTTCCTTCGTAGACTCATTAGTTTCATCATAAGTCATTTAAATCTGGGTTGTCTCCCTCCCAGAGCCTTGCAGTTTGGAAACCAGTACATCTACCAGGCCATGCCTCGCATGCTGTCTCTCTGGTTGGATTTTGGAGCCAAAGTGTGCGAGTGTGAGAAAGGTGGGTGGCCAATAATGACTGGAAGTGTGAAATAAAGATCCACAGGGGGCAATGAGATACTTCCAGTGTCTGGCGTACTCTCTAGCAGTTCCACCACTTTATGCCTATTTACTTTTAATGAGCTGTTAACACCAGAGACAGAAAAACATATGTAAACATATTCAAATACCATCCACACATCCCTCTCCACCACAGCGGGGCGAGCAGACAGACAAATGCGACAGGAGCTGGGGAAAATCAACGCGGTGGTGAGCGAGCACTGTGCCAACTTGGCGCCGTACCAGTTCCTGACCGCCTTCTCCCAGCTCATCTCCAGGGTGTGCCACTCCAGCGACGAGGTCTTCACCGTCCTCATGACCATCGTGGCCAAAGTGTTCCTGGCGTACCCCCAGCAGGCTATGTGGCTGATGGCTGCTGTCTCCAAGGTACGTGTGTGTGTGTGTGGTCAAGAACTCCTAAACCCTGTTTGTTTGAATGCCTGCATATTTCCACATCTGCCATCTACTAGAAGTGTATGTAGGGAATGGGAATGTGACGTCACCAACAGCAAGTCCGACATTTTTGGAGGGTAAAGTGTAAGACACAAGACACATCAGTGACCGTAATGGGTGGCGAGCTGTCAAAGTCCTCCTAACTTGTAAAGGATCAATATCATGAACTAACTTCAGTTTTGTAATATATCGCCCCTTTGTCTCTGTCAGCTTCTCTTTATATGGGCATTTGTCTTTTACACGTACTTTATACATTTCTGGTGATGAACGACTGGCAGATGACAGATGAATAGACCGGTGACGGATAATGACAGCTACCGTAGCTCTGCCCCAGAATGCTCCGCCGATTCCCATTCCCTATAGTACACTGTATGTAAGCCACTGTGTGTGTGAACTCTGTCTTTTGTGTGTTTATTTCCTTTCCTTAACTATAATTGTAATTTAACGGATCAGTTCCCTTTTAAAAACATTACAAATCCTTTCTACTGTGATTGATCGACCAGATGTTTTAGCACCTGCATAAACTCACCAGACTATTAAATTGCTTTTTCTAAAAAAGTATTACCTCACATTCACTCCTGACTGTTTGTTTTTTTATTTCAGTCTTCCTACCCCATGCGTATGAACCGCTGTAATCAGATCCTTAAGAAAGCAATTAGTCTCAAACAGTCTCTGGAGAAATTCATTGGAGACGCCAACAGGCTGACTGACAAGCTGCTGGAGCTCTGCAACAAGCCGGTATACACTCACACACACACACGCACATACATAAACAAGTATTATATAGTATATTACATAATATTAAAATAGAAAGTACACTTCCAAACTCTGGTAATTTTAGGCTTAAGAAGGTTTTCTAAACTTTAGTTTGTGAATTCTTAATCTTAAAAAGATTCGTTTTTTTTACCTCAAGATAACAAATGTGTAAGTTCATTATAAAAGTAATAAAGCATGTGTTCATAGCATAGAAATAACATTGTAAAGATAGTGCTTTATACAAAGTAACATTTACTAGTTTCTTTCTATGGTTGCATGGCATATACTCTAAGGTACTATTCATTTGATGAATGCATGTTGTTTCACAATCAGTTTCAATGGAGTGTGGAGCCGCAGCATAAAAATATAGTCGTTCACATATTTCAAAAGCTCGTTATAAAATCCTCCTAAGTGAATATGGATCAACACATTTTATTGGTAGACAAGATTAGATCAAGTAAACAGTTATTGATCCCCTTCTGGAACAGGAGTGCTTGCAGTAGCCAGTAAAAGAAGATCTATTAAGGTAGCTGTGAATATATATTTCTGTGTTTATGTGTCCTTCAGGTGGATGGTAACAGCACCACCCTCAGCATGAGCGTTCACTTCAAGCAGCTGAAACGTCTGGTGGAGGAGCCGACCTTCAGCCAGATCCTGATCCCACTGCAGTCGGTCCTCATCCCGACGCTGCCCTCCACTGGCGGGGCGAACACACAGCACGACGCCTTCCCCGGACACTGGGCGTACCTGGATGGCTTTGAAGACACAGTAAGAGAAAGGCAAAGAGGGTGTTGGTTGTTGTCAACAGTGGTGGAATGTAACTAAGTACATTTACTCACGTACTGCTCTAAAGTACAATTTTTAGGTACTTTATTATTATTATTTCCATTTTATGCTACTTTATACTTCTACTCCACTACATTTCCAATATTGTACTTTTTACTCCAGTACATTTATTTGACAGCTTTAGTTACTTTGTAGATTCAGATTATTAATACAAAATATAAATCATCTAATACATTATTATATATTATTATAGGTGAAGCTACCCAGCAGTGTATAAAGTAATTAAAATTAGTTTTAACCAGTAGCTAGAACACATTAATGCATCAGTAATAATAATCCAGTAATATAATAAACATTATTATAAAACGGACAATTTTTGATGCTGATACTTTTATACTTTTATTTAGTATTGCTACTTTTACTCAATTAAAATATCTGTGTACTTCTTCCACCACTGGTTGTCATAAGTATTTTAGTAGGAAGGTGCCTGATGAAAAAAAGTGTTTCATGAAACACGGTTACAAAGATCATAGTCATAAAGAAACATTATCTAAGATAAGAAAATCTGATTTTCTGATCACAGAAATCATCTTGAAGTGGTGTATGCCTCGTAAACCCTGACCTGTGTGTTTGTTTGTGTGTGTGTGTGTGTGTGTAGGTGGAGATCTTGGCCTCGTTACAGAAGCCTAAGAAGATCAGTCTGAAGGGTTCAGACGGGCGGAGCTACACCATGATGTGTAAACCTAAAGACGACCTGAGGAAGGACTGCAGACTCATGGAGTTCAACTGCCTCATCAACAAGGTGTGTGTGTGGTATTCAACTCATAATGAACAAGTTATTGGTTTACTAAGTCTACCTGTACAATACTTTCAGTATATTGGAGTTATAGTTGTATATTGAGTGGTCATAATCGATCCCCTTCATTTATATGAATAGAGGTGGGAAAAAAATTAATATTAGTAATTGTCAATGTTTTATTATGCAGTCCAGTACAACGCAATTCATACAGCTTTTATTCATTAACTATAAAAAAAAAAAAAATAGCCAAGAAATGAAAAAGGGACATATTAAAAATAGAAAAAAAAATAAAGTTATCAACATTTAATGAATACATAAATTCATAGTTTGCTATATGATCAACTAAGTCTTAAGAGAAAATGAATGCATCAGTATAAACAATAAATGTATACATAAGTATATACAGACACACATTTACCTCCATACTTACAAACAATCTAGATTTTGCTTTTACAACAGAAAAAAAATGGAAAATGTATTACATTTTTAAGTCTTCTGTGTTTTAAATTTTATCAGTTTATTTCTCCATAGTTTGCACCTCCTGAATTGTAATCCTCCAGTTAATTAAGTTCAGGGTGGGATGATATCTTTTGCTTCACTTTGTAGAGTTCAATCTGCACTTCCCCTACACAGTGTGACCAGAAACTGAACAAAAAAACAACTAAAATGTGATTTATTAGAGGGCTGTTGTATTGATCCCATTACATGTAGTTTATTGTTAGTCTGCTGTACTGTAAAGTCAGCAGAATTTATAGTATGTGTGTAAATGCTTTCTGTGTGTGTTTGTATGTGTAGTGCCTCCGTAAAGATGCTGAGTCGAGGCGGAGGGAGCTACATATCCGCACCTACGCCGTAATTCCTCTCAATGAGGAGTGCGGCATCATCGAATGGGTCAACAACACCGCCGGACTTCGACACATTCTCACCAAGCTGTATAAAGAGAGAGGTATACTCCCACATAAAACCTAAAAATAGAAGTACAGATAAACAAACTGTCTGCGTAATAAATGTTATGAAACAATTTCATTTGGTCATATTTGTATGTGTGTTCTAGGTATCTACTTATCAGGTAAAGAGCTCAGGAAGCTTATTCTACCGAAGACAGCCCCCTTTGAGGAGAAGCTACGAATCCACAAGGAGGTGCTTTGTGTTCGGCACCTTCCTGTATTCCACGAGTGGTTTCTCCGGACCTTCCCCGACCCTACATCATGGTACGACCCTACCTGCTCCTCTCCTACAATTTATGTTTCAAAAGCAGCGTTAATAAGCTGATTTTGTTGTCTGTCTGTGTGTGTTACCACATTTGAAAGGAACAGTTTTAGTTCTGGATTTAGAAATTTTGCAGTTTTTGGATGAATATGAATTTGAAAATGGTCGAGTTTCGGTTTAAAGTTACATTTAGGATCAGGTTAAATTCAGGAATCTCACTCATTGTGTGTGTTTACAGGTACAGCAGTCGCTCTGCGTACTGCCGCTCCACTGCTGTGATGTCCATGGTGGGCTACATCCTGGGTCTGGGAGATCGCCACGGAGAAAACATCCTCTTTGACTCTTTCACTGGGGAATGTGTTCACGTCGACTTCAACTGCCTCTTCAACAAGGTTTGTCTCAAAATATAAATGATTAGCAGTCATATATATTTTAAATCGTTCAATAGAAATCATTAAAAAAAATCATAGAAATTGTTTTTATGCACTACTTTCTGTTTTCTCACCTTTCCCTGCATTTCTCTCATGCTCCTTCTTTCCGTCTCCACTAGGGGGAGACGTTTGACGTGCCTGAGGTGGTTCCCTTCCGTCTGACCCAGAACATGGTCCACGCCATGGGGCCCATGGGCACCGAGGGTCTCTTCAGACAGGCCTGTGAGGTCACCCTGAGACTAATGAGAGACCAGAGGGAACCGCTCATGAGGTACACAAATATTAACACTTTATGATTATTGAATAATCCTGTCAAACCTTGTTTCAATAGAGTACAGAAATAAAATAAAAACTGAGTAGAGTAGCCTGGGGTTAGAGTAAGTGTACTAAGAAAGGAGCATAAATTAACTAAATGTAGATTCAAGACCATTTTGAAATTAATGGATTTTTAATATACTTGACACTTAAGTCTTAAAACATGGTTATATATGTGATGACGATGCTCACTGAATAATTTGTAATGTGTTTGTTTTTTTTCCGTCCCAAACTTATATAGTTAGTGTTTTTTTTTTAAAAAGGTGACCATATTTATTTTTTCATGTTTTTAATTTTCCCTCTAAGTGTGCTTAAGACTTTCCTTCATGACCCGCTGGTGGAGTGGAGCAAACAAGCCAAAGGACTTTCTAAAGCTCAGGCCAACGAGACAGGAGAGATAGTTAATGAAAAGGTGTGTGTGCATTTCTTGGATTTTACCTCTGGAAGTATGTTTACATGCATTTACAGCAGCATGCGTGTCTAATATAACCTATAAATGTCACTGTTTTGTCTTGAATCTTTCCCCCTTTCTTCTCTGCCAGGCGAAAACCCACGTGTGTGACATCGACCAGCGTCTGCAGGGCGTAATAAAGAGCAGGAACAAAGTGCTGGGTCTACCTCTGTCCATAGAGGGACACGTCCACTACCTCATACAGGAAGCCACAGACGACAAACTGCTCTGTCAGATGTATCTGGGCTGGGGGCCATACCTGTAAAACACACACCTATGTTTACAAAATGAGAGGAAAGCATTTTGAAGTCAATTCAGGAGAATTTAAGATGCTTTCCTGTCATCACATGCCAACACAAGACCACTTTAAGTGCCCTCCGAGGTGGCTGCAAGCAATTATAACAAGTGCAAAGGAATACTTGCACATAATAACACAAAAACATTCATGACTGTTGAAGAGCTCTTCATAATGCCATTTTTGTTTGTTCTTCCATCATTGTTAAGTTTCCTGTTTTCTGGAAACAAAAGATATTTGCTGCATTGTTGTACATACTCTTGTAATAAAAGATGTGTTTTGCAGATTTGATTTTGCAGGTTAATGTGTATGCAAGTAGTTGCTTTCTAATCTCTTAACCCTCCTTAGAATCTCTTTAGCAGTCAGATTGTTTTAATCCCCTCTGTGTGTGTGTGTGTTTCTCTCCTCTTGCACTTACCCAGCGGCCCAATCAGCTGACCTTTTTCACAGGAGCACCAATTAGAGCTGCTCATGAAAGCTTTAAGAGGCTGAAGAAGACTGGGTGAGGATAGTAAGGTTAGTATGGGATAGTATTTCTTTAATAAGTGAGCAAGATTTTTGTCATCCAGTCATGGGTACAGACATTCAAAAGGTCACTGTATTTTGTATCATCACTTTTCTCATTTTTGTCAATGTCTGGCTGCTGTTTCGGCTTTCTTTTGGATAGAAATATTTTTGCTTCAAATGAAGAGGAGCTTTCCAAACCAGCACCGGATATGGGCCTTTTTTGAGTGACTTTTTACATTATGGCAAGATCATCTTTGTACAAGTGTGCTGGAGCTTCTTTCTGGGGAAAACAAGTTGCATTTTGCAGCTAAATTCATTGTTTTTTTCTGTATGTTTAGTAGTTGACTGACTGGCATATAGGCGTGTAGAGATTAGACCATTTACATTATGGCAAGATCATCTTTGTACAAGTGTGCTGGAGCTTCTTTTCTGGGAAAACATGTTTCATTTTGCAGCTAAATTCATTGTTTTTCCTGTATTTATAGTAGTTGACTGACTAGCATAGGCGTGTAGAGATTATGCCTTTATTTTGAAGTTCTAACCGGAAGTCTCAGGCACTCTTCTTTTTCTATCAAAGATATCGGCGTTCTCCTGTCAGATTTGTCATTATTTTCACCCTAAACAGCTATGAAAAATCCAAGATCATCTTTTTACAAGTGTGCTGGAGCTTATTTCTGGGAAAACAAGTTGCATTTTGCTTCTAAATTCATTGTTTTTGCTGTATTTATAGTAGTAGAGATTATGCTTTTATTTTGAAGTCCCAACCGGAAGTCTCGGCGCTCTTCTTCTATCAAAGATATCGGCGTTCTCCTGACAGATTTTGTCATTATTTTCACCCAAAACAGCTATGAAAGTCCAAGATCATCTTTTTAAAAGTGTGCTGGAGCGTATTTCTGGGAAAACAAGTTGCATTTTGCTTCTAAATTCATTGTTTTTCCTGCATGTTTAGTAGTTGACTGACTGACTGAGATTATGCTTTTATTTTGAAGTCCTAACCGGAAGTCTCAGGCACTATTCTTCTTCTATCAAAGACATCAGCTGTCTCCTGTCAGATTTAGTCATTATTTTCACCCAAAACAGCTATGAAAGTCACACATTCCGCCTTTAAACAGCTTATTTTGCTGTGAAACGTTAAGGTATTTTAAATAGAAGCTTGCATTTGAGGCAGCAATTTAAAAGTCCCGAGTTAAACCGGTAACGTTACACATTAAATACACGACAAAAAGGACCACTCCTCTAACCGTTGGTGTTCTGAAAAGCAGCCGTTAACGGCCAAACCGAGGTTGTAAACCAGTAGCAACAAACATGTCAGAGGAAGCACTCCATTATGGCTGGAGGATAAACTGACAACAACACGCAGGTGCTTTGCACTTGTCTTCTGCTTGGTGTTAACGGAACCGTAATCTGGCTAACGAGTGGCGGTTAACGGTTGAAGCCATGGCGAGGGCAGCTGGCTGTAGCCGTTGGTCACTACTGGATTTTGAATAGCTAACTAACGGTCGCTGTTGGACCGTTAGTAACGTCTCTGTCGGACCACAGAGGACGGCGCGCGACCTTGGGTGACCGTTGCCATGGATTTGACGCGGTTGGCTGTGGATGCTGGTCAGTTCATCAACCGGGCTGTTCAGGTAAAAACACAAAAAAGTCGACATTAACGTTAGCTAAACTAATAATTTAGGTTAAAGAAACTGCTTATGGTTGCTGTGAATTGTTATTAAACCGTTCTGAGATGTTAATGTCACCCTAATTAGTGTATTATTCTGTTATTCCGTCCGTCCCAGTACACGGAGGAGAGTCTTGGCCAGGCGGAGAAGACAGACTTGGAGCCCGGGTTGGATGAGCTCTTGGTCCGGGTAGACGCCACCAAGACCTGGACAGACCAGATAATCTCCCAGACTGAGGTGTTACTGCAACCCAATGCCGGTGAGAGACTGTAAATGGGTTATTTATTGCTATTAATTAGCTATTTTAAATGATCTGCAGGTCCTGTAAGTCTGTATATATCTTGAATTAAACATACAATTCCTTTTGTTTCTCAGAATTAACGTTAATGATGTCTTAATTAACAAATTCAGTGCACTGACCTCTAGCAACACCTCTCTAGGGAGGTGGGGGGGACGAAGGAGGAGATTATAATGCACTATACTCATTTTTAACAGTCTCCTCTGCACTATATTCAGTTTTAACAGTTTTCTTCATCTCCTTGTATTTTTATATCTGGTATATTTGTTTTGTACTTTGCACTACTAACTTTTTTACTGCCTTTTTACTAACATGTTTTGAACTATGATGCTGGAAACTTGAATTTCCCTTGGGATCAATAAAGTTACTATCTATCTATCTATCAAATATGCAATACATACTGTAGGCCTACCTTACATCCCTGATATATTGGCAGAAAAGCCTGTTTTAGATTAGATATAAATCAAACTGATAAATTATCTACCAGTATTTATGTATATAGTAATTAAAGGTGTTGGTGGATGCTGTGATTTCAATGAGTATCCATATGAACAGGACAATGACTCTGATGAAGACAGGTTCAGGTTCAGGTGACTTTATTTGTACCTGTAAGCCTGTTACCAAAAACTGCTAGGACTTAGTTAAATGAACAATTGCAGCTGGAACAAAGCTGTTCCTGTAGCGCTTTGTTCTACACCTTGGGACCCTAAACCTCCGACCAGATGGGAGAAGCTGGAACTCACCAGACAGAGGATGAGAGTCATCGTGTGAGATGTAGCTGGCTATCCGCTGTAACTGCCTGGTATACATGGACTCTAAACTCAGACCAATATCAGTCAAAACGCGTTGGTCATTTTAAACAATTATTGCCTTGTAAAATAAATCCATTTTAATTTTGCACAAACTCTACAGCGTGCCTTGGATTATTTTTGAAGGAGACTTGCATTTTGTGCTTTTTGAGACCATATTCTACCCATGCAATGAGCCCTTTACGAGACTGAATAAGCACAGTACACTTGAAGGATCCAAAGAGCACCTGTATGTGATTACCACAAAGACCCAGCAACGCTTCTACTCCATTCATATTAACTACTTAAAATCTAAATATAGTATGTTGTACTGCAAACCTACACGTAGAACCATTTTGTCCTGATAAGCACATCATGTTCATGATTGCACCAAACCACAACCGCATGTGCTATCTCCTACAAGTGGGCCCTCACCATTATGGTCTACATAAAGAAACTGAATGATGACTATGGCTCTTTACCTCTGGGAGCCATTATTTCAGCTCTGTTTGCCCTCCTACAATAGATACATCTCCTGTGTGCTCTTCTGTTTGCTTTGACAGTAATTGGCCTGTTTGGATGAATAGGGATGGTTATTCTTTTGCCTCCAAATACATCAGCTAATGGAATTATGAGTGGATGTGGTCTGTAATCTATCAAATAAGGGGACCGTTCAGCTGCCACAAAACAACAATCTCATGTGTTTATTCAGCATCAAGGACGTATTTGCAGATCATCTATAGGCCGAGGGCTTTTAGTCTCTGAAGAATCATCAAATCAGCAGTTTGCAGGCAGCTGCCTACTGTTTTGTTTCATATTATTATTAACTCCACCAGGAGATTATGTATTTGGGCGTGTGTGTGTGTGCATCACTGGGTCTGTCTGTCTGTCCACGGCTATTTTTGCATATTGCTGGACCCATCAGCTTAATATTTTTTGGTGCTCATTTATGCCTGTATACTCAAGGACCTCTTGTGGTTGCGGTAATTCACACTTTTTGAACAAAATATTTTTTAACTGTTTTAAACCGTCATTGACTGCTGACTCCTCACTACTCTTAAACCGGCTGGTAGGGGCCGCGGGTCATTAACAACTGTGTCAGTTTGGACTCTTGTTTCCGCTACAGATTACAAATTGTTCCTCTCTTGATTTGTAAGCATACATAAGACAATTGCATGTTTGTATGTGTGTATAACTATCGCTTAGTAAATGACTAACTGAACCTAGCGCTGACTACCACTGCTCTCTGATCCCTGATGTACAGGAGCACGGTTAGAGGACCGGCTGTACGGGCATCTGGATTGGAGCGTCCCCACTCGGCCTCGTGCACATGAAGTACTGGGAGACGAAATGACCCAGGCTGGGCTGGAGATGGGGTCCAACACACCCTATGGTGAGCATACATTTATGTGGATAATGTTGATCTTTATAATATAGTTCACATCACATCAGTAAATATTTGTCAGTGCGTATTCTTTTTAAACGGCAGTGTGTTTTTTGCGCTCAGGAACTGCTTTACTCAGGTGTGGAGAGGCTCAGAAGCAGCTTGGCGAGGCAGAGAGGAAGTTTGTCCAAAGCACTCACATCCACTTCCTCACCCCGCTGAGGAGTTTCACTGAGGGGGAATACAGAGTCATGCAGGTAATACACACAAAAAACATACACACACTCATCACCGTGGTGCTTAATCGTATTTTTTGGATGTCTCATTGTCAGTAATTGCTTTTATAATCTTTAATATCTTCCATTTTCTTTTTTGTTCATGCTCAGTTTATAAATTGTTTGTATACTTAACATGGTTTTTTAAAAAATGTATTCATAGGATGAGCGCAAGATGTTGGTGAATAAACGTTTGGACTTAGACATAGCTAAAACCAGAGTGAGAAAAGCCCACGAAGCCGACCGAGAGGGCAGAGTGAGTTACAATGTCTTGACCGTCACTTATATAGAAACACAACTTTTAAATAAATATCAGTTTTCTTCAATAAATGTATCATACCTGGATCAATCCAATAAAATCTATCATACAGTACAAATAATATTGTCTCATTCCACCTTCCTGCTTTCTCTTTGTCAGAACCTGAATGCAAACCCGCTGGAAGAGGACTACTTGTCTCACGTCTCTTACATGTTCAGCTTCCTGCGTGTTAAATGGCTAAAGGTCAGTGATGCTAAAGGGACATGAAACATTGACAGGCACAGCTGAACTTGCTGTTTGATCATTGAGTAAGTCACTTGTCCTCCTCTGTCTCTCTCATCCAATCAGATGTGGGCTCAGGAAATCTCTCAGGTACGTTCATGCTTCTCGTTGCATGCACACCGAATCTGATATAAATATTGCCCATGCTGTAAAAGAAGGAAACTATTTTAACACTGCCAGCAGTTATATAAATGTATGGAATTGAGAATGCTCCCATTAGTTGCAGTAATAGTTGTCTTTATATTGTTTAGCTCATTTAGACTTAAGCCCTTCTGGGATTTGTTTTTTGCTATAAAGCTGGCATAATGAGAAAGACCAAATACCGTAAAAGATGATTTTGTGTGTATGTGTGTGTGTGTGTGTAGGCAGAGATGGCGCAGAGGATCTTTCAGAGTCTGTTCGATCGCCAGTCACAAATTACAAGACGAGTTGTGGAAGGAATCAACAACACTCACGTATGTGCACACAAACACAAACAGAAAGAGAGAAAATAAAATCTCTCTAGCTTGGTAGGAGTGTATATTTTTTGTATCAGTAGGTTTTCTTTCTTTGTATACTACTACTCAATACTCAATGCTGAGCAAAACTCTATATTGTTTACTGTTAATACATTTTACCTTAGTTTTCTCTCTATTTTAAAAAAAAATACAAACTCTTTATTCCATCGGTCTTGTGTTTTATGTGCCTTGTAAGGTTTTTGTTGTTGTTTTTTCAGACCAACCACATGCGGAGCCTGATGGACTTTGTGGAAGCTCAGGCCTGTTACTTTGACCAGTGCAACCAACATGCTCAGGAGCTTCAGAAGCAGCTGGCCAGGTCTGTATGTCTGGTTTACAACACCTACTGTACTAGACAGACTAAATCTTTATAGAATTAAAATGATATAAGTCCCAAAGACCAAAGCACCTCTGTTAACAAAGCGCACAGCCAAACCAGCACACAGCTGGACCAACTCACTTATCAGCTGCACAATCAACATCTGCTGCTGCCTGTGGCACCAAACCAACATTTTTTAACAAACTGACCTTAAAGGATGAGCCCCTATTTTGTTATGTTAAAAGTTAAACAGAAACTTTTGTCAGTAGTGTGTGTGGGTGCATGAGTGGGAAATGTGTATGTGTGGGTGTTGTAAAGGTGCAAGACAAACCATAAAGATAAACTAAAGCAACATGCTAAACCAAACCAAATTGGTACCTGTGTGGAGAAAATGAGGGAACTGCAGCACAGCAGACAGAGAGGGAGACTGCAAGCAGCAGCCAGGGCTTTATAGACCGTTTCAACGGATGTTACTTCCTGTCAGCTGATGTCATTCACATACATTGCAACAGGAAATAAACTCAGACACATTTGGAATGTTTGGAATGACATGAAGACAAACGACAGATTTGCAGGGAAAGGCGGGGATTGTCCTGTGAGGAGCTACTGGCAGCTACAGGCATGGCTTAGGTGTGTGTGAGGCGACACAGAGAAGCGACTGTTCATTCGAAACAACAGTTGCGGCACCTGAAGAGGTTAGCGTAGATGCTGCAATAACATCAGATATATCAGAACTGTAGAGTAT
Organism: Sebastes umbrosus; assembly: GCF_015220745.1. Taxonomy (NCBI): domain Eukaryota; kingdom Metazoa; phylum Chordata; class Actinopteri; order Perciformes; family Sebastidae; genus Sebastes; species Sebastes umbrosus. The sequence goes on along the minus strand of NC_051284.1, from coordinate 22,250,944 downwards.
TTCTTCATTGAAAGATGATCAGAGAACGGCACTGAAGGATTTCCTCGATGGAAAAGATGTTTTCGAACTCCCTGCGATTGGCATAGGTAAGAGTTTGACTGACAGATAATTCATCCAATCACCTGCCAAGTATTTTTTTGAAAGTGCCTGCCCTTTTTCCAAACAGTTTCTAATGACTGCTTCTCAGATTATTCTCTGTAGAAAACATCTGGCGGGTCAGGCTAGGTTTTCACATGATACTGACAAAATGCACTTTCAATGAGCTGTCATTAAGGTCACAGACTTTTTTTATTTGTTTGCTCAGGAAAAAAAAGGAAAATAGTTTAAAACGCTAAATGCCATTCTAAAATGTCTGTATGTACAACATGGGATCCAATCCATTTTATAACCCAGTTGGCCAACGATCTCTGGACATCTGGTCTCATAAAGAACACAAGACTATTGAGAATACATTTTAAAGCAAACTATTTTTTTCTCATTAATGACTTGGTTATGATTTTGTTTCTCCTTGCAGCATTCCAGCAGTCCTCTGCTCCAATAACTGGCAGTCAGCAATTAGTAGTGAAGTCAATCAGCTGCCCACAAGCAACGACGTAGCCAATGAGCCCGTCGGGTTAAATCACGTCACTCCGATTCCCATAATCGTCCACCAAATTCCAGACTTCGACCAGGATTCTTGGACTAGAAATCCACCGCCCGGAACGGAAAAAACAGCAGATTCCTCTGCATCCACACAGCCAAATAACAACAACAATAATAACAACAACACCTTCTTCTCTGATGGCCAAGCAACCAGCCACTGTTCAGTGGTCAGTCAAGTACTTGATCGTGACTCTACACGAACCAACGGAGCAACTGCTGCAATAACCAATGGTGCAGGTAGTTTGACAACAGCTTCTCCACCTTCTGAGCTCAGTGGAACCTCAATCGAGACAGCAAACGCCGTAGCTAGTGACACCATAACAACCGATGACCTGGCTGTTGAGACTCTGACAACCAATGGCATGGCTGCTGAGCCCCAAACAACTAATGAAACCACAAGCGAGGTGCCCACCATTAACGGAGAAGATGTCCAGGAGTCATCAACAGCCAGTCAGGACATGGTTCAGTAGAAATGAATGTCCAGCGGGGGATGTTACACCCAGCCAAAGCCATGTCGGCTGACTTTGATCGGGGCTTCAGCTGATTTAGACCGGTGGATCCGATACGTCAGACTGCATTATAAAGGAACAGTCATTATAACATGATTAATTAATCCCATAGGGACGATGTGAAGTGGTTGTAAAAGTGCTTATTTTTCTAAGCGTGATATAGTGCCACATTCATTTTAGCCTTTAACCATACTCATATATTATTCATGTTGTATGGAAATGATGACTTGTTGTCCCCTCTTGTGGAAATGGATGTAATATTTCCTGACAGACTGTCATATTTGCAGTACGTCATTGTGAAAAGTTGTTTTCGGTCTGTGAAACTAAATCTTCATTTTTACGTTTAGATAAATGAGAGAACTGGTGAAGTTTGGTGCCAAGTATATGTTTGTCAAATTGTTGGTGTGAAAACAGCAATTCACGTGTGGGTCACTTGTGTTTACAGCTTCCCCAGACCAGTTACACCTTTAAAGAGAGTTGTGTACTGTATGTGACTCTGCCACCTCTTGACTCTTGTTACTGCAAGTTGAGGTCATTTTCCATATGAAACATGTTAGTTACATGTGTTTGGGAGTCCAGCGAGGTGCCAAAACACCAAGCTGAACAGGACCTTTATGCTGCAGCATGGTATAAAATATGTTTCCTTGGGTGTTTCCCTGCTGCACAGTCAAATCACATACTCACTTTTACCCTTTTACCCCATTAAGGTGAAATGGGTAGAAGTTTCCAAGGCCAGATGTTGTTAATTTTCTTCGTGAGGGCAGCGGTGCTCTACTGTGGTGTGGGTCCACTCTGGGGACCCTTGATGGAAACACACACATTAATATAGCCTTGACCCTACTGATGTAATCACCCAGTTTTATGATCTAGGCTTTTGTCCCAGTATGTAAAGATGTGTGAGTATGGATAGCAACAGTATTCACAATTCTAGTGGCTGCCAGTTTTAAACTGCGCATCCATGTAGTCATATTTCAGTCACATGTTGTACATTGAGCTGATGTCAGTGTGATTCATGTCAAGATGTGGAAATAAATATGCAAACAGTGATGTCATGTCTATCTGAATCAAGTGTGGATCTTTGTTCTCCAGTTGAGGTGTCCCTGTTATTTTCTCGTTAAAATCTGCTGCTCGCCGCTCACCGATGTATTTTCTCATATCATTTACACACACACGATAATTTCCAGGATGAGGTCTTGATAAGGCTTTCCAGGTCTAGTCTATAGGTAAGGGATAATGTACAGCGAGCCGGTCATTGTTGTGAAATAAACCCAGACGTCTCATCGCCCTGAAGGGGTTTATTTCACAATAATGACACGCTAGCTGTACATTATCCCAGAGTCCGACGTCACAACTGCGCCCATAGCAACGGTCTGCTATAAAGAAATAACAGACCGTACAACGCCGTGATTGACCAATCAGAATCGAGTATTCAACAAAGCCGTGTAATAATAACATTTAAAACCCTGCTGACACACTGTGAAGCTTGGCTTGCTTCACTGATTCCATTATTATTATTAATTGTATTAACAGGATAAGTAGGTCAGGTGGTGTATGACATTCACCACAACCTCAACACATGCACACACACTGAAATACTACTACAATATCACTTACGGAAAGGTGTGTGTGTGTGTGTGTGTGTGTCTCCTGTATTTTGCTCCCACTTCTTTCCTGTCTGAGTCTGTACAAACAGATTAGATCGATCAAGCGCAGGTTATGTGATATTGATCTGAGTGCAGTCAGGAGGCCCGTGGTTCAATAACACCCATAAACACTTCTATTGCACCACTAGATCAGCTCTGCATTTTAGAGGGGCCTCACAGGAGGCACAGCCACAGACAGATTAAATAGTGTGTCGTTCCTGTAACTTCCCTCTGACTCAGCCAGACAAGAATAGATTCTCCTCAATCTGTCCCTAGCTGTTCATGAGTGTGTTTCCGCCACACTGATACAGCAAGTCCTTGCTATGTTTCCTAATTATTTTTATCATTTCCGGCATGCACTCTGTCCGTCAGTAGAGACAGTAGTTCTCTCTCTCTGTCTGGTCTTCTTCAGATTTTATGCTCATGTGTGATACAGGAAGGAAATGTTTTGCAGGTCTGGTTGACATGAGTGAGTTATGAAAGCAAATAAAGGGAATTGGGGTTTGTAATTATATTTGGCTCGGTCCTTTCCTCTACCTGAGGGGCACAGACGGATAACATTTCTATGGATAGGTACAGTATGTTGTTTTATTTTTTATTCAATTTATATTTAACTAGGTAAAGAGAGACCTGGCCAAAAAATTTAGGCAAAACAATACAAAACCAGTCAACAGATAAAACGAAACTAGAAAACAGATAATAATACTGAAATAAGGCTATAAAGACCAGACAATTGAAGTCCCTTACCATAGAGTTTGCGCTACACTCATTTTGAATTCTGCCAGAAATGTCGGGTTAATCAATTTCAATTCCTTCTGCAGACTATTCAAAGTGGCTGGAGCAGAAAATATGAAGGCTTTCTTTCCAATTTCTATCCAAACATTAAGGACACAGCAGATATACTGTGTTTCTTGTGATCTGAGACATTGATTGCGAAGGGAATCTAGCTATGATGTAATTAGCTCAGAATGGCCTTATAAATAAGAAAAAATACTCTAAATACAATCAATTCATGGACAGAGATGGACAGCTAACTCTGGAATAGAAATCACTATGATGTGTGAAGGGATTTAATTTGGTTACAAATCTCAATTCACTACGATGTCCAGAGTACAACATGTGGAGACACGGGTGAACAAATCAGCCAGTAAAATGTGATGAATGAAATACATTCATCAAATCAAATACCTTGATATTTGTAGAAGAACATCTGTTGTCTTGAACTGTAACAATGACCACAATGTCTATAGGCTTCCTTCTAGTATTAGAAAACAACATCAGATGTATCTGCATTCAGCACACGTTTGAGTTGAATGACTGCTAAATATTAAAGACAGACTGTATTTTACAAAGTGCATCTGGGCGAGAAGATCCCCAGGTATACAAAACTGTATCATCTGCATAATAATGAGTATTAATTCCATGTGCGTTAACACCTAGATTATTTATGTAAAAATAAAAAATAAAAGCGCAGGTCTTGAGGTACTCCATTTAGTACAGTAAGCCTGTTTGAACTGTGCCCATTGACTTTGACAAATTCAGTCCTACCCGAGAGATAATTATTAAACCAGTAGGTTCACAGTATCAAAGGCTTTTCTTAGCTCAGATATCTATTTTTTTGAATAACTGTCTCTTACTGCACTGTTTCTAGTAAAGCAATAAGCTAGAACATAATCTTCAACTAATACTGTCTTTTAACATAATTAGACACTAGTATAAGTCGGCAATATTCTTACAATGGCTCTATTGTTTTGCAGTATATTGTATTTCAATCATATCTCCATGGTTCCCTCCCCTCCCCTTCCTACATATTGGGGATGAAAAGGGATACACCCTGTTCTCATAAAACAGGCCTGTGTTGGCTGACTTTGCTGTGTTAGTCTTAGTATGCGGTTTATTCGTCAGTACAGTCCTGTTGCTGTTTTACATCGGCTGTTTTTAGCCAATGAAGTTCTGCTGACAACACCCACTGTCCCAGTTTCCCCTCGCATCCCTGGTTTCGCAAACCAGACGACAGGATCTGTTCTCGTCTAATTCTCTCTGGTCTGTATATAATTAGCGCTAATACATGAGGAATACTCTCATCAAATCCAACTTTCATCATCCATCCCTCTGTCTTCTTCCTCTCTCTGCTATGTTTTCGTCAGTCGTTCATCAATCATCACTCCTCCTCCTCCTCTTCAATGCCAGCTGGTGTGCAGGTGTGGGTGGTAAATAGCGTCTGGTGGCTGCTGATAAATGTAGCTCCACTTTTATGGAGTCATATATGACCTAAATAGAAAGATGACCTATAGAGAGGAAAAAATAAGTGGAAATGCCTCAGATGGGCACCAACGAGAACAAGATGACAACACCAACGGTTTGTGACACTGAATTTTATATCACACCTGCAAATTCTATCATATAAATTTATCGCTTTCCTGAGGGGATCCTAATTATTGTATTTTATGGAAGTGGCCTGGGAAAATGCACACACTCATTCCCACAGTGAGGTATTTTTACTGCAATGAGGAAAGGAAAAAGTACACAATTTTCCCCTGTCCCTCTCTACCTTTACTTTCCAACTATCCTTTCTCTCTTTCTGTACATCTCTTCCGCTGCAGATTCTCTCTTTTCCTGAGATAAACCTGCCAGCTTCCACCCCAAGTAGTCCCTCTGCTCCAATTACTACCTGCCAAACAGAGAAAATCATACACAGTTGTTGGCAAATATGCTGACATCTGCAGGGGGAGCTCAGTCTGGAGGTCTGCAGAGAGTAGAAAGGTCAGGGCTTTTCCTCTGACCTTGACATGTCCTACGTCTGCAGCTTAACCCCAACAACTGTTGACCAGAGCCCTTTGTCTATAAGAATAAGGTCATTTGGTGGAATGTTTAATTGACAAGTTATAAACAAAGCAACAAAATACAATTACAGCCAGAAAGCAAATTTTGCAGTGTTGCTTAGCAACAACATTTAATTTCAAGTGGTAAAAGCATACTCATTGAAAGCTTAAAATAAAATCCAGACTCAGCAATGTTGCAATTTATTTTGGTTATGGGATTTGGTGATGATGCACAGAGCAGGGAGTGACTCTGACTCATCATAAAAAGGCAGACAGACCGAGAGAGAGTGTGGATTGAAATGTCCCGTGAAAATGTAAACAATGGCTGTAGAGGCCAATGAAGCTCACAACAATGGTATGCTCCTTGCAATGACAAAAAAGGACCTATTTGGAGGGATCAGTAGATTTTGGTCATTTGTTACGAAAAAGCAAATTTTAAAGGTCCCATATCATGCTCATTTTAAAGTTCATACTATTTTATGTTTCTACTGGAACATGTTTACATGCTGTAATGTTAAAAAAAAAACTTTATTTTCCTCATACTGTCTGCCTGAATATGCCTGTATTTACCCTCTGTCTGAAACACTCCGTTTTAGCGAATTTCAACGGAATTTCTACGGAATCGCGTTGCTAGGCAACAGCTTGGGTCCATGTGTACTTCCTGTCAGCTGATGTCATTCACATACACTGCAACCGGAAATAAAATGGGACACATTTAGAATATTTACGTTTAAAACTGTGAAATGGTCTAAATACTGTATATTTGTGACATCACAAAATTACAGAAATCCTGACAGCTTGTCTCAAAGACAGTTTCTGAATACGGGCTGTGTATTTCTCCATGGATTGAGCATTTTGATACTTTCACAGAATTTATATAGCACTTATAATAAAAAAGACATGAAAATCTCACTTTTTACAACATGGGACCTTTAAAGAAGAGTAACTCAATTTATATTGTAGTCTACATATTGTGTGTTTCTATATAGGTTTATACATAACTGTATATCTTTTCTATGTAGATATAATATAGTTTTTCCTTAAGTGTGCGGCCTACTACTATTATTAGTATTTTTTTTCCTTGCTGTATTCATTTTAATACAATTTTTTATTTTCTTCTAATTTGATTTCTTTGTCTTCTTTATACAATTTCTAGGAGCTACAACCACATTTTAGTGTACAATCCCTCTTTTGTATAATAACTATAAAGCTGAACCCTGACAGAATTTAAAACTCAAATATATGAACAAAATATTAAAATTTAAGAGCAACTATCTAAAGTTTGCTACCTTTAGCCAACATTAGCCACCATAAGCTACTGGCCATATCAAACCAAGTAAGGCTATCTCTACTTCCATATGTTGCATGTTCTTGCTTCAAAGAAAGTTCTATAAGCAAATGAAACATATTCATTTAAACAGTTTTCTTCTCCCTCCATCCATTTCTTTTCAGATTTCCGTGTCCTGCGGTACTGTGACTCTCCCTTTCTTTCCTCATAATGCCCCTATTTCCCACTAAGTTTGACTTTTGACATATTACCTCCACCGAAGCATGACTCACCCAACCCCCACAGCACCCCCACTTCTGTCCCACCCTGCTTGACTTCCCTCCTTCTTCCCTTGTGCTGAGTTTATAAGTCAGCACCCGCAACAGTTGGCTCAGTTTAAAGAGCTTTACATACAGTGAAGGGGGAGCAGACAAACACATCTGATACAGATACTTTCGTGACATTTTTAAAAGCAACACAGTCAGTCGGAGCTTCATCATGCATGTGTTCAGGATCTGGCGTGTGCTGTGTGTGCTCGGCTTTGTGGGTGCATCCTTTTGTGTGAATGAGATTGAGTATGAAGGAAACTACGCAGACCACTATGACAACGAGATCTCTCAGGACCAGCAGGAGGGTGAGTTTTGTTGTTCTTTTGTCTCTTTTGTTGTTTGAACAGATGGCTCATTGTGAAGAATTTATCCTCAGCTGCCATGCCTGATTTCATTAAGCCAATAAAATAAATCTTATGTGTTTTGTTTAAGAATTCATCAACACGCTTTGATTTATTAGTTTTGGAAGATAAGTAAAGGTGTCCTGCAGGGGTCTATTCTGGGTCCCCTTGTATTCACTATATACATAAAAAACATCTCTGCCAGTCAACATTCTAATGTACATTTTTATGCAGATGATACCATCTTAAGCCATCATAGACGGGACTTGCATTGTACGTTATTTATGTAAAAACCTCTACTGGAAAAACTATCTTTGCTCTCTCTGATCACAATAGAGTAAATATTATGTCAGGTCAGAGGTCATTTTAGTTTTAGCTGTAAGGCATATTCAAACGAAAAACAGGTTTTAAATACTGCAAAATGGAATGAGTAACATAAAGTTAGCAGTCCCTGTAAGAACTGCTGAGTATTTTATTAGTACCTGATTCATACAGTGATTTTGCAGTATATCCCAGGCTGTATTATCAAGTGTTACCGACTTAACATACAGTTTAAACATAGATAAACACATTAAAATTAGCAACAACCTACTGTTTACATTTACAATGCAGTGGTTCCACGTATAGTGTTTTAATTTTAATTTCAAAACTTTTTGTTACTCATCCCATTCAGTAGCATTTAAACCCTGTTTTCCCTGCTACGTTTAAACATGCATAACAGCTAAAGTTAAAATGACCTGTGACCTGATATTATTGTTAATGTTAGTACATTTTCAGCTACCTATGGGACTGTATGTAACTGATACATCCCTGTGGTTATTGTCTACAGAGGAAACTCCAACCACGCCATGCCAGGCTGCAGATTTCTCCCGCTGGGACAAGCTTTTCATCGCTCTGGAGGACTCCCACATGAGGCAGAACATGCTGATGGAGTCTCTGGAGCAATGCTGTGGAGGAATGGTCTCTTTCAGGTCCCAGCTGGACAAGCTTGCTAGGGGGACATGCCAGCAGTGTCTACCCAGCCTGGAGACAGCGTGCAGGGCGCCAGCCGAGCAAACGAGCGTCAGGCTTCAACAAGGCTTGCTAGAGATCCGGGAGGAGGAGGCAGAGAGGGAGAGGAGGTTAAATGCGACCTTGCACCAGCTTCTGCACAGCGGCCATGAGGGGAATGCCCGTCTGAAGCGGCTGGAGGAAGGCAGAGGCCACAGAGCAGAGCCGATGGGGCACAAACCAACACCGAGACCTGGAGGTTTAGGGGCAGCATTTGGCCTGGGGATGAAGCCGTTCACATCTGGCCTGATAGAGCAGGAAGTGACTTCACCGATGGACATGGCCACAATGCAAAAGGCCCTGGTTGCCATAGCAACAGAGCTGCAGAAGGTTCACCTGCAGCTGAGCAGAGTGATAGAGCAGGCAGGAAGGACAGAGGAGACACATGAATTGCCCAGAGGGAAAAAATAAAAAAAGATTGACTGGGGACACTCCAGTGATAATGATTTTGCACATACTCAGTTTTTAATGTTGTTTTTAAGAGGCCTTTTTTATGTGTGAGCTTGTTTTTGTTTGGTGACAATGAATTTAAATGTACCATAATTGTTGTGGGTTTTACTGTAATGAATAAAAACTAATTAAACAACCTAATCAGCCTCATGGAAAGGTTTCCTCCCTCCTCCCACACAGCAATCAACTCATTTTAGAGCCACATACTTAGATGTTCATGCACATTGCCCACACTTTCATTTGTCAGTGCATGTGTTTTGTCCTTCCCTGAACGTGCCAGAGTTTACACCATGTTTGTGCGGTTGTGGTGGTGTCTGCAGATACCGAGAACCGCAGGGTAGTGTGTTAGAGGCTCTGGATTGTGTTCAATTCTGGGCAGGTCTCTCCCTCTCATTAGCTGCTTTAAGAGTGTCTGAATGCAAAGAGGCCACGACTTACAATGCTCAGAGTGTTTATGATTTATGAAATCCTGCCAGAGCTATTACACCGCCGCCCGCCCGTCCCTCCTGCTGCCGCACACAAACACACACGTTCATTGTTATAAACCACACAATGTTGACTGAAGGTACTCTGTGTATTTTACAGTTTCTGTGTGATGGTCCGTTGGTCCCTGATCACCTCTTCATTTATTTTTAAAGTATTTATATGTTTGTTTTGGAGTTTTAATAGAGAAGCAGAGAGGACAAAAAAGAAAACTGAGGAGGAAGACAGGAAAATCAGTGACGGAAGAAGTATTCAGATCCTTAACTTAAGCAAAAGCAGCAATACCACAAAATGTAACTAAAGTTTCAGAAGAGCAAAAGTACTCATTGTGCAGTAGAAAGACCTCAGTCTTATATAGTGATATATTATTACATGTTATATTATTTAATAACGACTACTGATGTATTAACCTGTAAGCAGCATTTTAATGTTGCAGCTGATGAAGACGGCGCTAATTTGAAGTAAGTTATATACATTTAGGTAGTTTAATCTCCAACAAAACATCATAATCTACTTTGTCAAATGTTAATCTTAACCTGCAGAGTAACTAATAAGATGTCAAATACATGTAATGGAGTAAAAAGTACAATATCTTCCTCTAAAATGTAGTAAAACAAGTATGCATAAAATAGAAATATTGAAGTGAAAGATTGTGCTTGACTAAATGTGCATAGTTACATTTCATCACTGGGCAAAACATACAGCAAAAAAGAACATTTGAACCGTATGTGATTTTAATTAGGCCAGCACACTGACATCACACAAATATTTTCACTAATGAAAGGCTTACAACCATGGCATGCCTGTGTCCTTGTGCCCATGCCTGTGTGTGTATATGTATGTGCACTTGTCCTTATAAATCAGCAGCTGGATGGAGAATTCCTGGCCTTTTCTTAAATGTCAGAACGAACAAGATGCAGTAACAAGGACAGTAGTTATATCTCATGGCCAGACTTCCTACTATTAAATGTGGGGGCACTTGTTTTCATTAAAAGTCTCCATCTGTGCAGTGTGAATGTGGATTTTAGTGAATGGAAGCTTCGTCATGTCATCTCACGTTGTCGCTTCATTCATTTTTAACACCGAAAAAGAGACAAAGAGGAAAAAAAGTAAAGCAGGAGGCTAATGATGACGAAAATAGAGGAGGAGAGGCCCAGAAGAGAAGAGTAACGGTGCTTATGTGTCTGACAGGTAAGACATAATGACTGTTCCCTACACATAGAACAATGTTTTTATCAGCCAGCTGGCCAGACACACTGCACAATACCCAGCCGCCGTCAGCCTCGCTTTCTGCCCTGGCTTCCTTGTCTTTCATCTCTGTTTCGTCATCTGCCATCGCTCCCCTATCTCTCCTGCTTCTTATCTGTATGCCAGTCCCATCATCTTCTCTCTCTCTACCCCCGTTTATCTTCCTCTGATTGTGTCTCTCGCTCTTCTCTCTTGCCTCCCATCTCCTGTTCTCTCTGTCTCTTCCCAGCAGCCAAATATATGGCATCAATCCTCGGCCAACCCTCAGCTGGCTGGTAAAAGTGACTGACATTACACTCTTGCGAAATGTAGCCAATATATACGCACACACTTAAGGAGGTGAGATACTTATTACAAGTGGCTTCAGGTATGCGTTGTGTTCATCAGAGAGATTTTAATGTCACATCACATAGTCACTATAACAGACAACACGATATTGGCACTTTCTCAAAAGCAAAGAGGACGATACAAAATAGATAAAGCTCCAATAAACATTTAGCAGTCTCTTATGTACACTGGAATCAATCTCATGACGGTGGGAGTGAGGGGAAGACGAGGAGGTGTCTATTTGATGGGAGAGTCCAGAATCTCCTCATACTCCTCCCTTTGGCGCCGCGCTCCCCCACGAGCCGGCAGCAGCTTTATTGCCACCAGCCAACCGACGCTCAGTATGACCATCACGTTCCCGACGACCTCGGGCGCGGTGGGAGCCAGCGGCAGCACAGCCAGATGCAGCAGCATGGCGACAGGTACTTCCAGGCTCTGAGAGGCGGAGACCAGAGCCGGGTGGAGTCGGGTGAGGGCGTGCGTCATCCCCAGAAAGGCTGTTACCGAGCAGGCGACCAGGCCCAGGACCAGGCCCCAGGCTGGGGCGCTCATAGGCCAGGACCAGCCCTCCTGGAGCAGAGCCAAGGAGGCCGGGGCGAGCAGGCAGCCTGTCCAGCTCACTGTGAACAAAGCTGTGCCCACTCCCACCCTCTCTTTCAGGGAACGATACCCAACCAGTGCCAAAGCCATCCACAGCCCCGCAAGAGCCGAAAGAGACCAGCCGAACGCGCCCCTCCAGAACGCGACCGGGTCAGTCGGCGAATCCGTATTGCTCTCGTCTGCTGTGGGAAGTAACACAAGCCCCAAACCGCACAGCCCTGCGGCTATGGTGATCCCATCAGCCAATCCCAGCCTCTCCTCCAGGAGCAGGAAGGCCAGGGTCGCCGACAGCGCCGTGGTTGCCAGGCGCCAGGTCGTCGTGGCGTCTCCAGGAGAGACGAAGGTTAAGGACGAGTAGGCGCAGCAGAGGGAGAGAGAGTAGGCAATGCCGTAACAGAGCAGACGTAGGCGGTAGCCCTGCGGTCCGAAAGGGTTCTCACCCCTGTGCAGCGGTACGGCCACAGAGAGGAGCTGGAAGATGGAACGAACCAAGAGCAGGAACAGGGGGCCCAAGCTGAAGCGTTCAGAGGCCAGGCGGGTCAGAACAATCAAACAGCCGTGAGCCAGCGCCGCGCCGAGCAGCCCCACCCAGGTGAGCCGAGACGCAGACACAGACGCCTCCCCGAAACTGGCCAGCTGTTCCCCTACCCCTTTCCCGGACCCCTTTGCTGCTCTGACTTCCCCCTCGCTCCCATCTCCTCCTCCTCCTCCTCCCCCAGCAGCAGCCGGGGGTCTGTTAGTCGTGTCCTTGTCTTTGTCTTTAGAGCCAAACAGAGTCAGAGGCCACTTCCTGCTCTCCGTCAGCTGCTTCTTATCTGACGTCTCCTCCAGGAAGGAGCCAAAGTCCTCAAAAGACGGAGCGTCATCGTAGCCCTCGTCCCCCGGCTGGGGGAAGTGGGTGTGTACTCCAGGTTGAGGGGAGTAGGGGGCGTGCGTGGCATATTTGGCTGTGACGGTGTGAGGGTGGATCTTTACTCTCTTCTTAGAGCTGGTCAGGAGGTGAGTGGACTCCATTTTGAAACTTCAGTGACGACAGACACCTGCGAGGGAAGAGAAAGGACACTTTTAGAGCCACGTACAAGATTTATTTCACGCACGCACTCCTGCAAATCCTCTCTCTGCTTTCTCTCTCACGCCGTCCCTTACTGGGATCCCGCTTGATATCTCATATATCTTTAATATCCGAGATAATAATAGCAGTGACTCACTTCTTCCCATGTGCCCCGTGTGTTTGGCAGGGAATGAACGTAAGCTCTGGCCGTCTGAGCAATCACCAGTTTAATTGTTTTTTCTGTTTCGTGAGAGTTCACATTGAGTTCATATTCATACAGAACCATAATGGTAGATTAACAAATCTATCTATTATCTCGCCTTTTAGTCTCCTTGGCTGAACATGACCTTCAAGGATTGTTGGCAATGACAATTACGTAAGCAAGAGCTTCCTGCCTCATTTGTCTTTTATCTCTCTGTCTGTCTAACAATTTATTTCTCCCTCTGTCTCTTTCTCCTCCCCTCCCTCACGTTATGCGTTCAAGCGGGGAAAATAAGAATCATAAAAGCATTGTTGACATTCTCAATCTGTCGAAACAATAGATATGTCAGCTTTTACAAAAAAAAAAAACAAGTAAATGAATCCCATCCGTCTCATCTAATACCTCCTTCTCAACCATCTCACATCCACTCCTTCCCTTCAAGATCCTGCTCCGGATGATTAACTTATAACCGATGTAGTAATAATCGCTCTCTGCAGCAGCACAATATGGCCATGCAGGTGCTGTACGGCACATACCCACTGCTGCATTTCAGGTTGTAAAACACTAAGCAGATCAGCGGTTTCTCTGGGAATGGGGAATACTTTCCCACGACATAATGTTTATTCATGCAAAGGCATATGGAGCGTAGAGCTCAGTTATTTCCCTGGAGTTACAAAGTATTACTCAACAGTAATTTGGCTACCTAAACACAGCAAGTGAACTACATGACTTATTGATATACAGCACCTGCACACTCAATCTAGTGATCTAGAATTAATTTAAAAAAAAATGTATAGACTGATAGAAAAATAATCCCTCTCAATCATCACTTATGCCCCTTTTGTTTAACATCTACATGCTCCCACTGGGTCAGATTTTTGAGAACAACAAAATAAATTACCATAACTATGCAGACGACACACAAATTTACATAACTCTATCACCAGGAGACTACAATCCAATACAAGCACTGAGTGAGTGCATTGAACAAGTCAATAATTGGATGTGCCAGAATTTTCTTCCGCTGAACAAAGACAAAACTGACGTCGTAGTTTTTGGAGCCAAAAAGGAAAGATTAAAGGTTAGTGCTCACCTACAATCTGTAATGTTAAAAAGCTCGGACCAAGCCAGAAACCTTGATGTAGTCATGGACTCTGACCTGAGCGTTAACAGCCATATTAAGACAATTACAAAGACAGCCTTCTATCACCGGAAGAATATAGCAAGAATTAGAGGACTGATGTCTCAGCAGGAATTGGAAAAACTAGTCCATGCATTTATCTTCAGCCGACTTGACTACTGTAACGGCGTCTTTACTGGTCTTCCTAAAAAATCGATCAGACAGCTGCAGCTGATTCAGAACGCTGCAGCTGATTCAGAACGCTGCTGCTAGAGTCCTCACTAAGACCAAGAAAGTGGATCATATCAGACCAGTTCTGAGGTCTCTACACTGGCTCCCTGTCTCTCAGAGAATTGATTTCAAAATACTGCTGCTGGTTTACAAAGCACTAAATGGTTTAGGGCCAAAACCTTTCAGGTCATCTGGATCAGGTCTACTTAGTGTCCCCAGAGTCAGAACTAAACATGCAGAAGCAGCGTTCAGTTTTTAAGCACCAAATATTTGGAACAAGCTCCCAGAAAACTGCAGGACCGCTACAACTCTGAGTTCTTTTAAAACAAAGCTTAAAAATGTTCTGTTTGCTGCTGCCTTTAATTAAACCAGATAATGATCTGATACTGCACTAGAGCTTTTACTCTTTTGTGTTTTATTCTATTTTAGCTTCTATCCTAGCTTTTATTTTTAGCTTGTTTTTATTTTCTAATCTTTAATATTTTTATGTTTTATGTTTTTATACCTGTTTTAATTATGTCTTAATGTTCTTTTGCACTTTGTCGCAATGTTCTTGAATGTTTATGTAAAGCACTTTGAATTGCCCTGTTGTTGAAATGTGCTATCCAAATAAAGCTGCCTTGCCTTGCCTTGCCTTGCTTATGATAGGTGTGTGTCCGTAGTTTGACGAGAGCAGCGCTGAGCCACAGCCAGCAGACAGGAAGCCTGCATTCATTCAAAATCCGGCAACTCGGCACCATCCTGCAGAATTATGCGGAGTTGTGTGGAGTAAGTTGTGAGCTTTAGAACGTAACCGCCGTGAAAAAATCACAAAATAACGTTTTATTTCTCTGATTCGTTACTTAGTTCTCTAACGCCGCTCCCTCTCTTAAGTCACTCTCTCCCTCACTCGCTCGCTTGTTGAGCCGACGAGGAGTGGCCAACTTTGAATGCGGCATGTTTACAAACAGCAACCGACAACGGTTACATATTATACCTTTAATCACAAAATGTGTAATTTAGTAACATCCGTGCTCTGGTGATTTTTACCAGGTATAATGTTTACCTTGTTCACTATCCTACTTTAAAACGTATGCTAACATTAGCTAATTAGCACAAAATGCAAAGTATAGCTGAGGCTGATGGGAATGTCATTTGTTTACAAACCAAAGTATTGAACAAACTGAAATTTTGACCTAATGATGGCGCAAGATGAAAAGTGAATATGTGTACCATCCATTCAATAGTTGTTGAGAGACACTCAAAACCACCAATGTCAACCTCTTGGTGGCACTAGAGAAAAAATCGGAGCATCACCAAAGTCTTTAGGAAACATCGTTAGGTAACCATGAATGTCTTTACCAAAGTCTGTGCCAATATATTCGATAGTTGTTGAGAGATGTTTGACTGAACCACAGTGATGACCGACCGACATTGCCGTACCTATAGAGCCAAGTCGCTGGCTATAACTCACAAGAAAGAGCAAAACCCTTAAGATACATGACAAATACTAGAAGTAGGCCATAAAGGTAAGATATTTGATCACGTTATAAGACATTTTATGTGCAATATGAATATGTATCATGATAAAGTTGGATTTTATGGATAAAATAACTTGAGAAAAAGGTCTGTTTTTGGCTCATCCAGCAAATTAAACACCTGACAAAACAAGGTATTTCATGTAAAAATCATATCAAAAAATGATGTTGCCACAAATCAATCCTGTACATTGATTGCCCACTCTCTCTGACGATTCAAAAATGTATAATTACCATACCTGCATGGCAAAGGTGCATCACATCAGAATACAAAACCATCTTTTCAGTTTCACTATATTTTCCTGATGTGACTGCAGCAGACAGTTTTGGCAGCTCGCTGCTGTTTCCCACATCGTTGGTGGTGCAGTCCTTTTGATTTGGTAGGAGCACGGGTCGGGGAGGCTGTGAATTTGTGGCCGGCTACGTGGCCTTTACTCTCCCCGGAGACGTAGAGTATTCACACGAATCAGCCTCAATTGCCCCGTTACAAATCACAAAGGCTAGAAGGGTCATGCTGTGAGTGCTGCTAATGGCAAAGAGCTCGTGAGGTATTTAATGTAAAATATGATATATGGCTCTCTTTTGAAAATATGGGTTTTTGAGGGAATTGTACTCAATTAATTCCTTCTGAAATCACTCGAAAGTGTGCCCTGCACTAAATCATGATTTCACAACTTCACAGCTCGCTGAATGAAGTAAAAAAAAATAACAGCAGGTATGAGTTTGCACCGATGACATTTGAGAAGTCATTTACCACAACCACCATGGGTTAGATGCAACCGGATCTGCTGCTCTGTGAACACACAAAGAGCATAAAGAGATCAGGATGTTCCGGTCTCCTCTCACTCGGTAGTATTTTACTGATCTGAATGATGCAGCCTGCCTCTGCAATGCTGCTTCCACTGCTGCTGAAGCTCTCAAACGCTTATTGTTTCACACCTTACACTAAAGTGAGCCGCTAGTATCTAACGCCAGACCTGCACAATGAGAGGACAGCAGCAGGTGCAGCTCAATGGATTTACAGAGAATACTCTTCTGATGAAATCTGGCAGAAAATACTGTAATCGCACACTGTCCTCCTGGTGTATTCACAATGCATCTTCTACTATATTTGATTTGAAACGCATTAACATCATCGATATGGACTATTAATAAGCCAAACGCTTTATGAATGGTACTCCTAAACTGTTAAGAATCGACATGTCTGAAAGCATTATGCAGCTGCCTATAGCTTATTTATTCAAAGTAAGACTGATTAGAGCTGCATAATATATCATTCTGGAGGTAATACATGTGTCTCTGTGTTCTTTGCTTAAGGGTTATTGCATGTTATTATGTAAATCAATGTATATATGTGTGTTTAAGTGATGAGTGTGTGTGTCTGTATGTGAAGGGAGATGTTATTTTCAAGGTTATCAATGTTCCTCGGTGATGCGCCCCTGTGACGCCAGAGGGTTCACACACACACACACACACACACGCACACACACACACACACACACACACACACACACACACACACACACACACACACACACACACGCACACACCATACACACACACACACACACACGCACACACACACACACGCACACACGCACACACACACACACACACATGGGGGGAAACAGAGGGGTTGAGCTGCTGCTTGTCTTGGCTCGTTTAAATCCAGTTGAATGGTCGTTTTACATCATAAAGCATCATATCTTCCCTATACCGTATGCAACGCCCGCACCTGCAGGGACGCCGGTTCGATTCCCGCTCCTGGCACACTGTGAGGGTTTTCTTTTAAGCGTCCACCAAACAGCATGTATGTGCATGTGTGCATGTGTGTGTGTGTGTGTGTGTGTGTGTGTATGGTGTTGTAGTCTACAGTGACTGTCCGACCCGTGACCCATGACGAATTCTTGAATGGAGAGAGAAGTGCGCGCTCTCTCGCGCTCTGCATGCGCCTGCAGATTGACACAATTGGTTTCCCAATTAGTGACCTGCTGCAATTTCGTGTTGTTACACAATGTGGTCCAATCACAACTCACCTGCTTGAACTTCACTCTCGGCGTTCAGCCTCAGTCATTTTGCATCTCCACTGCTCCATCACCTCTGCTTGGCCATTTGCTGCTGCTATCCTCTCCTCCTCCTCCTCTTCCTCTTCTTTCTCCTGCGGCAGGCGACAGTCAATAGTCTCCTCAAGGGCACCGCGACGCGACGCGACACGCCTCCTCCGCCTGGCCACAGACCCTGCGGTCACCTCACTTCACTCTGCGGGAGGAAGATGTGTGTTTTATGGCGACCTGCTGCCCGTCCATCACCCTCTGAGCACTGATACAGATGCTCCTCCTCAGCTTGGCCAGAGAGAGAGAGAGAGAGAGAGAGAGAGAGAGAAAAGGAGGAGGAGGGGGGACTAAAATAACGTCTGAGCATGCGTGTCTTTCACTCAACACCAGCACCCCTGATCATTGTAGCCTATGTTATGTGTCATCCCCACTTTGTGTGTGAGTGTGAGAGTGTTGCAGCTGGAAGGGGTCATAGACTGTATAAAATACACAACACCACACTATAAGTGTGTCTGTCTCATTACATCCTTTCTTATTGTATCTCTTGTAATAATAGAATTTTTTTTTCTGGCATCATGCCCTGGTGCTCTTAGTCCCTCAGGGGCCCCCAAAAGTCCCAAATGTGTGCAAATTAGTTTTGAAATATGCAGCATTAAGTGACATTAAGCCAGGTTCTGCATTATTACTTCATCTTGAGGCGCCCGCTGTGCCGAACACTATTTTAAATTCCTTCAATATTTCAGATTATACTGTGACCAGGTGTTCTCAAACTTTTTGGGGCCAGTGAGCCCTTACCGGGGAGAACATTTTCCAAAGACGCCCTCTTAATCGTACCACCGATTAAGCTACCATTTGCACTCTTAGATGCCACAGGAACTATTTGTTCTCTAAAACTTTTCAACTTAAATACTTCAGACTTGTTTCATAATCTTGCTAAAATAAGATGAGATAATCCTTTAATAGTCCCGCAGCAGGGAAATTTGCAATATCATTGAATGTTAATACCACTTATATACCTTTAAACAGAGGGAGATTTTATTCAAATTGCATTTGGAGCAGTTTTAGCCTACATTTCAAGTAATTGATCTCAAAAGCTTTCAGAAAATGAACAGTAGCAAGACTGACATAGTCCTAATAAAACTAGACGTTTAAATTTACCAGTCTAAAGCTGACTTTCAGTAAGTGCTTCAACTTTAAAATAATTAACTTATTGCTGTGTGTCACAATCATATCCGAGTTTCTATTGGCCCAAAGCTAACGTGGGTGGGTTAGGGTATGGGTAATGGTAACAATATGCTTGTTTTATTGGTGCGAATGATCCCCATCTGTAGATATGCACTTTTTAAAGATACAGCACAATTTTACAATAGCAAATTATTTTATGGACCCCCTGACAGAGTGCCACAGACCCCACTTTGAGAATCACTGTTGTGCTTCCAACTTTGTCTTTCCTGTTTCAACATGACAAAACCCCGTGTACGAAGCGAGGGCCAGAAATGGTCTCTCCAGTTTGGTGTGGAACAACTTCACAGGCCTGGACAGAGCTCTGACTTCAACTCCATCCAACACCTTTTGGATGATCTGGGACGTTACGTCCAGGCCCCTTCGTCAAGCATCATTGGCCGACCTCACTGATGCTCCTGTGGCTGAATGGGAGAAAATCTCTCCTGCCTGGTTCTCAAGTCTTGTGGAAAGCCTTCACGGAAAAGATGAGGCTGTTATAGAGGCATTTTAGCGGTAATGATAATGAAAGTAGTGGTGAGAATGGGGAGCAGAGATTAAGTAAAGAGGAGGCAGATGTTGAAGGAGCTCGGTACGGTTTCTCACAAACTCTGCACAACCTCACACACTTTCATCTTTTTGCAACCTGGCAGTAATTGCTTTGACATTTTGCTGACATAACACTGGTATGCTCTGCTCCATTTCGAGCTGTATTAACCTTTCCCAAAATGCATCTGGGTTCACCATTGTTAGGTTGGACCGTCATGTTTAATAAGAAGCCGTGGTCCCAGTGGAGACTGACTATGAGAGACGTCTCTTCATGTTCATTAATTACTCCAGATATTTGGATTATGGAAGTAATGCAGCCGATAAACACTTTATGGAACAACCAGTCTCTGTAGCACATGTTTTTCTTTTTCTATATCTGTGGTGTCCAAATGAGAGAGTGGGCAGGTGTCTTTGCCAACCAATTACACTTGGTTATTTCACTAATTAGCTCTTTACTCTGTGAAGAGGCTATGTCAAAGAAGATATCACTGTAAACAGTGCCATTTTATACTTACAAACAATTATGGTTAATCTGCACTGTAGACTATTATCTTGTATTAACTATTGCTGTAATTAGGAAACTGTGGTAGCAAGCAAACACTTTCCTAATTACACATTAAGCAGACACGGAGCAATAATAGCATTCATTTGGATTCATGTCTCTGGCCACACATCAAATGTATTAGTTACCCTTTTAGTTCTGGTTTTGGTCTTTAATAGTTGCTTAGCTGCTAAATTCTCCACTATGTTCACCACGCCTGTTCTCATTCCCAGGACGTTAAATACTGACGCTTTGTCGCGGAAAAGGCACCCTTTAGTGTCGGTATGAGAAGCACCGTGCTTTCCCATTAACTACAATGTAAACTCATCTGCGCCAATATTAAACCCTCAGGGAAAGTGCTGTGGTGACGCAGTTTAAAGAGAGAAAGAGACACATAGGTCGGGTGGGAGGGGAGGGAAGGTGGATGGGTCCAACAAATACAAGGCTTTCACCCAGGAGACCGCTGTTCACGTCCCGTGCGTTAACTTTCACTTTCACGTTACAATTGGCTGTTCGTTTGTGTCCCGTGTTCACAACGTTCAGTGTCATTTACACTGTACAAACGTAGTAGTTTTAAGCTCAACCATGTTGTTTTTCCCTAAACCTAACTATAGTGGTTTTGTTGCCTAAACCTATAGTGTTTTTGTTTAATTCACACGTGTTTACTGCGACCAAAAAGTGATGCAGAGAGGTCTGACAAAGCATCAGTATATGACGAGTTGGGATGAGAACGCGTTGGTTCACCAGCTCACTTTGTGTGTCTGCCGTTTGGTGCTGACGGGTAGTGTACAGATCTTTTTAATTTATTTTTGGACTGAATACAGCTGAAAAACGACGTTGACAAGAGTGGTGGGAGTGAACCCAAAATAATATAGCTGCGAGCCATAAAACCAAAACAAAGAGCTGATGTTACAGATGCTGAAATGCTCTGTAGAGCTGAGGAGAACTGCAGAGTCGGGTGACATTTCTCTGAGGGTTTGTCACTATAAGAGACACCTGTCCACATTACACATAGTCATTTGAGCCATTATTAATATAAAATATTGATAAGTGTAGCTTTGAAGGTCTTATTGATAACATTTATGTTGATGAATAATTTTTAATTAATACAGTAATACTCACAGAGCTTTTAGAAAGGTGCCGAATAAAAAGTATGGCTTTTCCTAAAAAAAAGATATATTATGAGGGTGAATTAATCATATATAAATGCTTGACATAACTGTATGTCTCTGAGTCTCACTGCACTCGACCATAAAATATGCAGGTTGTGCAACAAACTGGCAACCACTTTTTGTGAAGTGAATGCAATGGAACGAGGGAAGGAGAGTGTAGGTGGCTGAAGGTTATCAATGTTATTAATAGCACCTTTATGTTGCTGAAGCACTTCATGGTGTCATTTGTAAATGCAAGTCTTGTTACACTGCAGCTATAAAACTCAGATTTTCTCCTCAAAGGATGAGGTTTAGCCTAATGCAACTCTATAAAAACTCATTTTTAATTGTTAATTAAATGAAGCCACCCATTGAAAGCCCATTGTCAAAGAGCAATGTATTGCTATGCAACAGTGCTTTCAAAATCTTGTGTCTAGTTGGAGCATGCTGGAACACAATATAGATTATGGATGTTCATTTTTGCATATTTTTTTAAAGATAGAGCTCGCCCTGCTTCATCTCATTCAGAAGACAGAGTTTGATGTTACTCTCAGGAGCCCTGCTATCCTTAAAAATCACCAACAGCACTATGTATATCAGGGATGTGAGACTCTAAAGTTGTGCTGTTTATTTATTCAACACAACCGGGTTGTTTTCACAAAATTGCCATGGGAATGCAGCCAAAATTGGCTGTTAAAAATGAGTTTGATATGGACAAAATGTATGGAGCACAGATAGAAAAAGTTAATTTCCTCGTGTTGTGTGTCCCTGGGGTTGTTTTTTATAGTGGCCATGCTCCTTGGAGAGATGCATGGTGGTCGAGAATTTACCTGACCACATATCTGTCTTTCTCTATCTCACCCATGCATTTACTTTAGGCTATTTCTCTGAGGGTGAGGAGGAATATCTAGTGTTTCCATGGTTACGGTGAATAAGAGTACATCGGACCCAGCTATTTAGGGCACTAGTTACTCTGCAGGCCTGCTTTTGGGTATAATAGGTTCATAATATCCAGACACGAAGGTGCAGCCTCCAGGGAGGAGTTGGTGCCTCGCTGTGATAAGAATATGCTGAAGGAAGCAGAGATGAGCTGACAGCGGGGAGGAAGGAAGTGGGGGAAGGAGGGAGGCAAAT
Organism: Sebastes umbrosus; assembly: GCF_015220745.1. Classification (NCBI taxonomy): domain Eukaryota; kingdom Metazoa; phylum Chordata; class Actinopteri; order Perciformes; family Sebastidae; genus Sebastes; species Sebastes umbrosus. Next base: position 22,228,462 of record NC_051284.1, on the reverse strand, counting down.
GGGTGAGGATGAGAGCGGAGTAGTGGAGAGAAGAGGGGGGGGGACAAGGGATGGATTGGAGAGCCAGAGAGGGTTTTGATGAATTCAAGCACATGCGAGTACCAGAATCAAGAAGCTTTCCTTGCTCCGTCTGGTCAGGATGAAATGAATTATAGAGTGTGGTGAAGGACAGAGTGGCAGCTAAACTTGGGTTTTTCAATCAGCATCTTTTTGTGTTTTCCTGTGTGAATCTTTCTTCCTCAATCTGCCTCTCAAACACACTCTACTCTATTTCTGTTTCTCACTTATTCTCACACACATTAGCACATGTAGGCTGGGTTTCTCTGCCAATTTCACACTTGTTTGACATCATGATTCTCCGTCTGTCAGTCACATATTACCACTCATGGTCAATGAATTTAACAGTTTAATTAACCGTTTTCTATGATAAATAAACAGGAGGGATTTCTATTCAGCATCAATTAATATTCCTCACACTGTCGCAAGGTTATTAAATAGGTCCATTTTGGGGCGTTCAGTGTTTATGAACTATAAACAGGATGTCATTATTCAAAGCTTGGGTCCTTGGATGTCTAAGCACTTGTTCTCATTACAGCAGGAGCTGATGAGAGCAAAAATAAGTGAACCGCAACCACAGACAGGACACATTCATCACCGGGCCTCCGCGGTGGAGGGGAGAAGGAACAGGGGAGTCAAAAACAGAAAATTGGAAAAAAACAGAAGAAATGAAAATGGGGAGAAGATGAAGATCTTATATGGAAATTAGGAGCCTGAGCTGGTGGTGTGTATAACACACACACTGCAGCAAAATAAAGCCTTGGCTATGTCCACTACCATCTGTGTGTTACAGTGATGGAGGTGGATGTGACGGACGATGACTGGTTCACAAGTGAGGTTGTGATAGACTGTTTTTTTTTTTTCAAGCTAATATAGCACTCTACCTCTCATACATTTTGCATTACCACGTTGGTGGAAAGGAAGAGAGAGGGGTAAGGGGAGGGAGGGCAAGAGCAGGAGGAGACAGAGGAGGCAAAAGAGACGTGTGGAGTCAGGAACGGGGTGTCAGAGAGGTTGTGAGCAAAAAAGAAAAAAAGCCTCGGGGGGTGAAAACGCTGCAAGCAAGGTCAGAGGGAATTAAAAATAGAAGAGGCCTAGAACCGCCACGTCAAGCCTCTCCGTTAGTCAACAGCCCCAGAGATGAGATGAAGAATAAATCAGACCCTTTACTACGTAACTCTCAATACGTCAAAGGAGTGCGTTTCAGCCTAAATAAAGAGACGAGGTTTGAAGTGAGCCGTCATCAAAGCACCCTCGAAGCCCCCTCGGGCCTGTGTTTTCCCACAGATCTAGATGTTTGTCACTGCTCTTGACTATTTGAGTGATAACCTGTGATTACCTTGACAGTCTAAAAGGCTTTGCTCTGCTGATGCCGCGCCAGACAGCCTCTGTTGCCATGGTTACAGCCCCGGGAAAAGTTTTTTTATATTATCTTTCGGATGCTGCGATTGAGGACGTCATGTGTGTGCATCCACGCATGGCCATGTTTGCATGCGTATGTATACCACAGTTTTTCAAAAATCTGTGTCAAAACTCTCCTAACTGGGGCAACATGGATCCAGACGTTTTGATGCAGACACCATGGAAGTCTACTGGTTATGTAACAACACTGCACCATGCATACTTAAAAAGTAAGGTGTAGCCTCAGTGAAACGCCTTCATGAGTTTAAATATAGTAGGTTTAAGACAGATTAACCTGGGCAAGACAGTGTCTACAAAATGTGTTTGAGAGGTTGAACCCATTAATGTTAGGGATTTTGGCACAAAGGAAACATGAAAAGCTTAAAATCCACAGCAAAACGCTGCAATATGATGCAACACCCTGCACAGACCGACCCATTTTGTCTGAGTTTGTCTGGCTGAAAGAAATGTAGAAGACAAGAGGATAAACAGCCAGATAGAATATCTCATAAGTGGTGGTATTGGTAGTGTTTTTGTGCAAGGCTTGATTGTGTAATCGCACATAATAATTCCTCACAGCAATGTGGGCGGTTAAATAAGCAGAGTTATGAATGTACATATGCAGCTATATTATTTATCGGTTCATTAATGTGCATGTTTATTTATACAACATCATTGCTGTGAGTCAAGATGTGTAAGTGAGATCACTGACTGCCATGAAATCCTGCATTTAGAACATACAGTATAGTATGCATAATATGGGTCAACAGCCAGAAGGCACAGTAATGATAATGGCATTAGCAGGGCTCAAAGGTGATATATTGACATGTTTTTAAATACAGCACGGTGTCATTATCTGGCAGAAACAAAATGCATGTTTAGCGATTTGAACCAGGTGTCATAAATAAAACAGATAGAGTTGTGTTCAAACAATCGCTGCAGAACACAGAAGAAAAAGAGATATATTTTGCCACCCCATCAGTGATATTCTGACAGGCACCAGATCCTCCTCCTGCCTTGCAAAATCATCCATTTTCTGGCATAGATTTTTGTTTTTTTCTGGACATGATGCTAAACTCTGCATGCTGCTGTTCTGACCCAGTTTCTTACATCTTTGTCTCTTCTCTCTACTGGAGAAAGATACTTCCTCAACAGGACCATCTGAGTATTACAGAAGGAACTTTTCTGACATTTTTCCAGCTTTTGGGAATCATGTAAGCTGATAAATAAACTAAAAAGACGGCACAGGCTACTGATAAGCAGATCATCCATCATGTTGGCAAGCCTCTGACCTGGAGAAAAACAATGAAATCCTGCTTATTCCAGCATTGCTTTCCTGCAGCTGACCTCTGACCTCTCGTTAAAATAACAGGAATGGGAATCCAAAAAAGAGCCTCAAGACAACATAAATGTGAATTATTCCACTGGGTTGGATCTCCAGAGCAGGTTCTCGTGTGTGACTATGTCTTCTGTATTTATATAGATGTGAGTATGTGTGGAATATGATAATGATGATTATTATATTCACATATTATTCCCATACTCACAATATTTTAATGTTTCTTAATGCATGCGTAGGATTATGGGAAAAAAGAGAGAGATCGTTCGGTTTTGCGAAACATACACACGTAATTCCAATTTTACAGAATGTTTCTCTGGGGATTATTTAAAAGGACTTGTTAAATGTTTTTGATGTTGTTTGATACACATGGCACCTGTGGAATGCCTCATTACACCAACCATTATAGAATAATGATGTCTGAATATTTGCGTGTATGTGTGTGTGAGTGTTTGTTTTTGTGAAATAACCCTGAGGGGAGGATCTGGCTGCAGCTTTTATGGGGAAGACGTGCTGTTGCTATGGCGAACAAAAGTGCGTCCGTCAGATGAAACACCAACCGGTATGTTTATGTGTGTGTGTGTGTGTGCGTCACTGCCTTATATAATACAAAAGATCTTTTTTAAATGTAAATACATTTTGTTTTGTGCACTCATGCACATACAAGTAATGCGGGTGTTTGATATCCACTTAATGACTCTCAAGTGGAACTAATGTGATTAACTTTTTCCCTCTCTGTCTCTATCTCTCTCTCTTTAGTGAGGCAGTAGTGAGTAATGTGCTCACATCCAGGCTCTGTAATTGGGTTTATGCGCGTCCAATTTCAGCCCAAGGACCTCATGGAGACAAATGGTATAGGAGTTTGGCCATGTGCACATACTCACTCTTTTCTTTCTCTCTCTCTCTATCTAAGGTAGAGAGGCAGAGATGAAAAAGAGGGAGAAAGAGGTAGAGAAAGCATGAAAAGGTCAAAGGTCATTAATGCACTGACATGCTTTGTAATATATCTATGCAGACATCATGTGCTCCACAGTGAGTTTATTAGAGCTGCAACTATTAGTTTATTAATTAGTCAATCGAAAGAAAATGAATCTGCATCTATTATGATAATCGATTAATCGTTTCAGTCATTTTCAATCAAAAATACCAAACATTTGCTGGTTCTAGCTTCTCTAATGTGAGGTTTTGCTGCTTGTCTTTGTCATACATGATAGTAAATAAAATGTATATGGGTTTTGGACTGGTAGTCGGACAAAACAAAACATTTCGAGACCTATAAAAAATAAATGCAATATGCGTTTTTCACTACTTTTTGACATTTCATAGATTAAGTGATTAATCAAGAAAATAATACACAGATTAATCAGTATTGTTATGGTTCATACATGTAGGCTATAGCTATCAGAATCAGATTTATTGACCAAGGGTATACATACAAGGAATTCAAGTTGTTCTCAGTGTACTACAAACATCTCCAGGAATAATTTACAGGAAGATACAAATACAGCTAGAGACAAGGACAATAAAGCTGAACAAAAATAGGTAAAAAAAATAAACATAGAGCTATTATTTTCATACAAGTATAGTATAGTATAGTATAAGTGTATATACTGAATAACATATATATAAAGCAATAATGTCCAACAACATCCCTAGTGAAGTGTTTCTTTAAATTGTAAACAAATACAAATAATGCAGAACAATTCATATTTAAATATATCATATCAATGTATCTTTTAATCTCCTATGGTATTAGTTAAGGATTTATTTCTGTTGTATTTTAACTCATAGTGGTTGCATTATATTGTAATGTCCTGCTGTAATGTGTGTATAATAGGTAAAAGTAGGTAAAAAATAAAATTGGTAAAAAATAAACATAGAGCTATTATGTGCATACAAGTATAGTATAGTATAATATAGATAGATAGATAGATAGATAGTAACTTTATTGATCAGGAGGAAAATTCAAGTTTCCAGCATCACAGTTCCATAGTGCAAAACATATTAGTAAAAATTCAGTAAGAAAGTTAGTAGTGCAAAGTACAAAAAAAATATACCAGATATAAAAATACAAGGAGATGAAGAAAACTGTTAAAACTGAATATAGTGCAGGGTAACAGCTGTGATACACGACTATTCAAAAAGTGAATATAGTGCAGAAGAGACTGTTAAAAGTGAGTGTAGTGCATTATTATCTGTCCTGCAGACCGTCCTCCTTTGCCACCCCTCCCTAGAGGGAATAGTAGATATAAGTGTATATACAGAATAATATATGTAAAAAGCAATAATGACCAACAAAATACAATGTCACTAGTGAAGTGTTTCTTTAAATTGTAAACAAATACAGTACAAATAATGCAGAACAATTCATATTTAAATATATCATATCAATGTATTTTTTAATCTCCTATGGTATTAGTTAAGGATTTTTTTTGTTGTGTTTTAACTCTTGCATTATATTGCAATGTCCTGCTGTAATGTGTGCATAATAGGTAAAAATAGGTAAAAAATAAACATAGAGCTATTATGTGCATACAAGTATAGTATAGTATAGTATAAGTGTATATACAGAATAATATATATAAAAAACAATAATAAGATAAGATAAGATATTCCTTTATTAGTCCCGCAGTGGGGAAATTTGCAGTGTACAGCAGCAAAGGGAATAGTGCAAAAAACAAGATGCATCAGCTAACACAGTAAAAAAAGAGGTAAACAAAGTGTAACAAAATATGAACCATTTAAATAGAAGGAAGAATAAAAATAGGAGCAGTATATACAGTATTGACAATAAACAGACTATTAACATAATTGCACAAGTGTAAAATGATATTGCACAGTGAGAATGAAATGAATGAAGTATAGTATAGTATACTTTAAGTGTATATACAGAATAATATATATAAAAAGCAATAATGACCAACAACATACAATGTCATTAGTGAAGTGTTTCTTTAAAATGTAAACAAATCCAAATAATGCAGAACAACTCAAATTTAAATATATCATATCAATGTATCTTTTAATCTCCTATGGTATTAGTTTTTGTTGTATTTTAACTCATAGTGGTTGCATTATATTGTAATGTCATGCTGTAATGTGTGTATAATAGGTAAAAAAAAATAGGTAAAAAATAAACATAGAGCTATTATGTGCATACAAGTATAGTATAGTATAATAATAATAATGACCAAACACATACAATGTCACTAGTGAAGTGTTTCTTTAAATTGTAAACAAATACAAATAATGCAGAACAATTCATATTATTAAATACACACATAATTTTGATGTATTTTAACTAAATGTCCTGCTGTTATGTGTGTATAACAGGTAAAAATAGGTAAGAAAAAAATAGTTAAAAAATAAACATAGAGCTATTATGTGCATACAAGTATAGTATAGTATAGTATAGTATAGTATAGTATAGTATACTATAAGTGTATATACAGTACAAATAATGCAGAACAAGTCATATTTAAATATATCATATCAATGTATCTTTTAATCTCCTATGGTATTAGTTAAGGATTTATTTCTGTTGTATTTTAACTCATAGTGGTTGCATTATATTGTAATGTCCTGCTGTAATGTGTGTATAATAGGTAAAAATAGGTAAAAAAAATAGGTAAAAAATAACAAAACAAAACATTTCGAGACCTATAAAAAATAAATGCAATATGCGTTTTTTACTACTTTTTGACATTTCATAGATTAGATGATTAATTGAGAAAATAATACACAGATTAATCAGTATTGTTATGGTTCATACATGTAGGCTATAGCTATCAGAATCAGATTTATTGACCAAGTATGTATACACATACAAGGAATTTAAGTTGCTCTCAATGTACTACACACAAGTATAGTATAGTATACTATAAGTGTATATACAGAATAATATATATAAAAAGCAACAATGACCAACAACATACAATGTCACTAGTGAAGTATTTCTTTAAATTGTAAACAATTAAAAATAATGCAGAAAAATTCATATTCTACTATTCATATTTAAATATATCATATCAATGTATCTTTTAATCTCCTATGGTATTGATTTTTTGTTGTTGTATTTTAACTTATAGTGGTTGCATTATATTGTAATGTCCTGCTGTAATGTGTGTATAATAGGTAAAAACAAAAATAGGTAAAAAATAAACATAGAGCTATTATGTGCATACATATGTGCATACAAGTATAGTATAGTATACTATAAGTGTATATACAGAATAATATATATAAAAAGCAATAATGACCAAGTGTTTCTTTAAATTGTACACAAATACAGTACAAATAATGCAGAACAATTCATATTTAAATATATCATATCAATATATCTTTTAATCTCCTCTGGTATTAGTTAAGGATTTTGTTTGTTGTATTGTAACTCTTGCATTATATTGCAATGTCCTGCTGTAATATGTGTATAATAATACAATGTCACTAGTGAAGTGTTTCTTTAAATTGTAAACAAATACAAATAATGCATAACAATTCATATTATGCAATACACATATCATTTTTGTTGTATTTTAACTCATAGTGGTTGCATTATATTGCAATGTCCTGCTGTAATATGTGTATAATAATACAATGTCACTAGTGAAGTGTTTCTTTAAATTGTAAACAAATACAAATAATGCAGAACAATTCATATTATGCAATACACATATCATTTTTGTTGTATTTTAACTCATAGTGGTTGCATTATATTGCAATGTCCTGCTGTAATATGTGTATAATAATACAATGTCACTAGTGAAGTGTTTCTTTAAATTGTAAACAAATACAAATAATGCAGAACAATTCATATTATGCAATACACATATCATTTTTGTTGTATTTTAACTCATAGTGGTTGCATTATATTGCAATGTCCTGCTGTAATATGTGTATAATAATACAATGTCACTAGTGAAGTGTTTCTTTAAATTGTAAACAAATACAAATAATGCAGAACAATTCATATTATGCAATACACATATCATTTTTTGTTGTATTGTAACTCTTGCATTATATTGTAATGTCCTGCTGTAATATGTGTATAATAATACAATGTCACTAGTGAAGTGTTTCTTTAAATTGTAAACAAATACAAATAATGCAGAACAATTCATATTATGCAATACACATATCATTTTTGTTGTATTTTAACTCATAGTGGTTGCATTATATTGCAATGTCCTGCTGTAATATGTGTATAATAATACAATGTCACTAGTGAAGTGTTTCTTTAAATTGTAAACAAATACAAATAATGCAGAACAATTCATATTATGCAATACACATATCATTTTTTGTTGTATTGTAACTCTTGCATTATATTGCAATGTCCTGCTGTAATATGTGTATAATAATACAATGTCACTAGTGAAGTGTTTCTTTAAATTGTAAACAAATACAAATAATGCAGAACAATTCATATTATGCAATACACATATCATTTTTGTTGTATTTTAACTCATAGTGGTTGCATTATATTGCAATATCCTGCTGTAATATGTGTATAATAATACAATGTCACTAGTGAAGTGTTTCTTTAAATTGTAAACAAATACAAATAATGCAGAACAATTCATATTATGCAATACACATATCATTTTTGTTGTATTTTAACTCATAGTGGTTGCATTATATTGCAATATCCTGCTGTAATATGTGTATAATAATACAATGTCACTAGTGAAGTGTTTCTTTAAATTGTAAACAAATACAAATAATGCAGAACAATTCATATTATGCAATACACATATCATTTTTTGTTGTATTGTAACTCTTGCATTATATTGTAATGTCCTGCTGTAATATGTGTATAATAATACAATGTCACTAGTGAAGTATTTCTTTAAATTGTAAACAAATACAAATAATGCAGAACAATTCATATTATGCAATACACATATCATTTTTGTTGTATTGTAACTCATAATGGTTGCATTATATTGCAATGTCCTGCTGTAATATGTGTATAATAATACAATGTCACTAGTGAAGTATTTCTTTAAATTGTAAACAAATACAAATAATGCAGAACAATTCATATTATGCAATACACACATCATTTTTGTTGTATTGTAACTCATAGTGGTTGCATTATATTGCAATGTCCTGCTGTAATATGTGTATAATAATACAATGTCACTAGTGAAGTGTTTCTTTAAATTGTAAACAAATACAAATAATGCAGAACAATTCATATTATGCAATACACATATCATTTTTTGTTGTATTGTAACTCTTGCATTATATTGTAATGTCCTGCTGTAATATGTGTATAATAATACAATGTCACTAGTGAAGTGTTTCTTTAAATTGTAAACAAATACAAATAATGCAGAACAATTCATATTATGCAATACACATATCATTTTTGTTGTATTTTAACTCATAGTGGTTGCATTATATTTCTATGTCCTGCTGTAATATGTGTATAATAATACAATGTCACTAGTGAAGTGTTTCTTTAAATTGTAAACAAATACAAATAATGCAGAACAATTCATATTATGCAATACACATATCATTTTTGTTGTATTTTAACTCATAGTGGTTGCATTATATTGCAATGTCCTGCTGTAATGTGTGCATAATAATACAATGTCACTAGTAAAGTGTTTCTTTAAATTGTAAACAAATACAAATAATGCAGAACAATTCATATTATGCAATACACATATCATTTTTGTTGTATTTTAACTCATAGTGGTTGCATTATATTGCAATGTCCTGCTGTAATGTGTGCATAATAATATAATGTCACTAGTGAAGTGTTTCTTTAAATTGTAAACAAATACAAATAATGCAGAACAATTCATATTATGCAATACACATATCATTTTTGTTGTATTTTAACTCATAGTGGTTGCATTATATTGCAATGTCCTGCTGTAATGTGTGCATAATAATACAATGTCACTAGTAAAGTGTTTCTTTAAATTGTAAACAAATACAAATAATGCAGAACAATTCATATTATGCAATACACATATCATTTTTGTTGTATTTTAACTCATAGTGGTTGCATTATATTGCAATGTCCTGCTGTAATGTGTGCATAATAATATAATGTCACTAGTGAAGTGTTTCTTTAAATTGTAAACAAATACAAATAATGCAGAACAATTCATATTATGCAATACACATATCATTTTTTGTTGTATTGTAACTCTTGCATTATATTGTAATGTCCTGCTGTAATATGTGTATAATAATACAATGTCACTAGTGAAGTGTTTCTTTAAATTGTAAACAAATACAAATAATGCATAACAATTCATATTATGCAATACACATATCATTTTTGTTGTATTTTAACTCACAGTGGTTGCATTATATTGCAATGTCCTGCTGTAATGTGTGCATAATATTCCAAAAAATAAGTATTTTAGTGTTGATTTTGAGAATATGTTAGATATTCTTGTCAAAATAATAACTGACAGAGAGAGATGGAGGGGGGGTGTCTCTGTTGCTCCTGTGCGCGTCCCCGTGAGTGTAGTGCTGGAGGGTCCCTCCTTCTTTCCCATGCTCGCCCCCCACCCCCGAGGCGCGCGTCCGAGTCTCCCCGGCTCCCGGCCCGCTGTGTGTCCGCCAGGGGGCAGCTGTGTCTCGGTCTGAGGCTGCGCCGCTCCCGCTGCATCACAGAGAGCAGAATACCACCAGATGGCGGTTTAGGATTGCTGCTTCTTCTCTCAAGGCGCGGTTCCGCTCGGCACGGGCCAATTTTCAATATTAAAACACGCACGATATTATAACCGATAATCGATTCATTATTTCGGGAAGGTGATAATCGATTCGGCGATGTTCGTTAAAGGTGAGTGTCTGGGGTTTTTGTCGTGTTTTGTGCGGCGGGTGTGAGAGGAGAGAGACGGGAGCACAGATTAAAGATGGTGGACACAGACTGACTGTTGGTTGGGGGATGGGCGGTTAGCGGCTAACGGGAGAGGGTGAATGTGCTTTCTCTCTCTCTCTCTGTGTTCCTCAGTTACATTATAGCCTAGCAGAAGAGACGTTAGCTTCAGAGCTAGCACCACCACCATTTCAGCAAGACAACTATGCTATAGAGGAGGCTGTCTTGTCGCAGAGCCGGCCTTGTTTTAGCCACCAAGCTCTTGAGTTTTTGTGGCTTGTCAACAAATAAAGAGCCATGCGGTGTGACGTGTTTTCTTGCTCTTTGCAAGGAAGCATCACCTTCTCCCATTTGCACAGCCTGTATTATGATGTTACAGTACAGTAGTGCACCTCCTCCTTTCTTTCTGTGGGTTTGTCAATAACGCAAAATGCCACTTATCAACCCTTTTAATAACACTCACAGATGCACAATATGAGCTACTTTTTCTGGTGTCAACATCAGCATCCTTCTTCTTTGCCTTCCAAGTTTTTTGCAAGAGTAGCAGCTGACTTTTCACACTGCTAATGGACGTGTTGCTTTTACTACACTACATTAATAATGTGTGTTTTGCAAGTATGGACTCTGTGCATGTTAAATAACATTACTATGGCGCTTGTTCTTCTTTCCCCCCCATTCCCGCCCCCTTTCTGTGCGGGAAGCAGGCACACACTGAGCGGGGAAACATGAGTCACATTATAGGGGGGATGGGCTCCACCAACCAGATACAGCTCTACACACACACACACACATACACACACGTCTAAACTGGTTTCATTTCTCTGGGCTGTCCCTCCTCCTCTTCTCATAATGCTGACCTGTGTGTGTTGCAGCTCACCCTAGTAGTTAGGGGTAGTTGATGATAGTGGGGTCAGGGGTGCCTCCTGGCAAGTGTGCATGGATCTCAGATTGTTGCATAACTTGCTTTGTTTACAGTCAGGCCATGTGATTTTTTTGCATGCAGGCTGTCTTGGATTGCTATCTGCAGCTTGCTGGCTTTCCTGCCAACTTATCTCCACATTATTGTCACTCCATACTACACAAGCACCATATTTCATTTATCCTGCAGAAGTTAAGCAATACGTGTTAAACATTGTTTGATTTGCATGTGTTAATGAAATGCATGATGGTGGCTCTCTAGGAATAGTTTTTTTTTCCATGTTGAGCTGTTGACATTTCTTTTTTTAAACAAATGTTCTGCTGAAAATATAGGCCATTATGTGTGAGTGTTATCTGCAAAAATTCTAATATTTGAACAGATCTTTTTGAATTAGGAAACATTTCCATACCATATTTTGTGTAAAATATAGCTTCTTCCTAATTGTAAGGGGCGAAATGGTTGCTTAGCAGAGCTGCATCATATATGGGTGGCTGGGTTGTTTATATCACAATAACAACATATCATGATCTATAAATGGTTTTGCATCATCAATTGATGAAATAATCAGATATGAATGTCCATTTTTGGCTAATCCAGCAATTAAATACCTGACAAATTGAGTACTTAATGGAACAATCGTATACAAATCCAATATTTCCTTAGGCAGTCAGGCTCATTCATTAGAAATATTGCCCAAAATACTCTTAATACACCCAGAAATGTTGGAGGGAAAAGGATACGGTACGGCAAACTCTTTAGTGGTTGACAAAATTATATTATCTTACATTCCCACCCCTAAGATTGTATATTCAGTTTAGTTTGAATGAATTATCTGTTTATTTTTATACTGTTATTACTAGGGCTACAACTAATGATTATTTTCCATTGTCGGTTAATCTGTCGAGTATTTTCTCGATTAATCGATTAGTTGTTTGGTAATGAGGAGATGACAAGATGACGTCCTCAAATGTCTTGTTTTGTCCACATCTCAAAGATATTCAGTTTACTGCCATAAAGGAGTAAAGAAATCAGAAAATATTCACATTTAAGAAGCTGGAATTGTTTTTCTTAAAAAATTACTCAAACCAATTATCAAAATAGTTGGCGATTTAATTTAGTAGTCGACAACTAATCAATCAACCAATTAATTGATTTAGCGTTGCAGGTCTAGTAGTTATATACCTAATTTTTATATCACATTAACAATATATCGTGATATAGAAATTGTTTTGCATCATCAATTGAGACAATTTTTAATTGATGAAATAATCAGATATGAATGTCCATTTTTGGCTAATCCAGCACTAGCAATTACCTGATAAATTTGGTACTTAATGGAACAATAAAAAAAAAAATCCAATATTTCCATTATCAATCATGCTCATTAATTAGCAACGTTGCCCAAAATAGATGGAAAGGGATAGCTACCATGATAATAAACGGTACGGCAAACTCTTAGATGGTTGACAAATTGATATTGTCTTTCATCCCCACCCCTGAGATTATAAATTGAGTTTAGTTTTCATGAAATGCCTGTTTATTTTTATACTCGTATTACACACAAAACATCCTTATGGGAACAATCTGATTCTAACAATTGGCTCCAGTCCAGTTAATAACTTGAAGTGAATGTGATTTTCACTTCCTGCTACAGAAGGGAAGCTATTGTTTCGCATGAATATTGCAACAGGTCCTGTTTTATTGCTGCTTGGTCTGTTGTACAGTATTGCTGCTAACTGTGAACCAGTCTTCCCCCACACATAGCATGTAATTGGGTTTCCTACCCAAAGAGAAGTGTCCCTCTGCAAAATGTATTTTGTATTTATTATGTCTTCCTTTTGAAATTTTTTGCGTGTAAACAACTGAAAGTGTTAATTTATTGAAAACTCTGCTGGAATGGTGTAGTCATGTACATCCGTATAGACCTGGAAAAAGGTCATTCCTGAGCAGATGTTAGATATGCAGTTCTGTTTATTTTATAGTAGATCTCCACAGATACCTGAAAATAAGTTGGGTGTTCTTCTATTGCATCGTCAGAATCCCTTGGTGTGATATGTGTACGTCATTCGAGATCACACAAAGACACACACACTGTGTCCTTTGCTCCTCTTCCATGTAAAGAGTCACAGCAGGCCTCATGTTTTGTGCCAGAGCACAGTTAGTTCTATTATAAACATCCACCATTAAGGAACACACAGTTTATTTGGCTCCCAAATTGTTGTTTTAGATATATATACATGTTAATAGGAATGCATGTAGTTGGTCTGAGAGCCTCTGTGCTTTGACTTGTATTGAAGAAATAACTCACAAATGGCTTTATCCGCAAAGCAGAGAAAACCACAGAGTTTCTAAAAAAATCCACACAGTTTTCATTTGATAAATATTCAGTTATATACACCAGACTGTCCTTGCCTTGGTCTTGGGTGTGAAACAGTTTGAAGATGACATGCAGTGGCATTTCTTGCACGACTTTTTAAAGGTGACTGGTGTTAAGAACATGTCATTTTATAAACCTTGAGGGTTAACAGAAAGGGTGAATAATCCCTCCTCCTTCCTCTATCCCTTGAATCGCTTGGCTCTTTGCCCTGGCTCTTCCCATAATACGCCTATAAAGGACTGAGAATCACATAATGATTCTTATTAGTAGTGCACATACTGCAGTTTGTTGTCACTTTAAAGGCAGTGATGGATATGTAATGGGTATTTGTTTTGAGGAGAATTGTTTGTTCATATGCTGCAAAGAACATTTTCTTTATAAATCTTAATGGAAGCAAGATACTGTATATCTCAATTATTGTAAGCATAAAGCTATAAATAAGTATTGTTTTTAAGACAATGAATCAAATTGGAAACAGCAAACGTGGATTCTGCGTCATGAATTGTGCCATATAGTAGTTTCTAATCTGGAGGCTTTCACCGCTCAAGTGCAGTGTGCTTTTTGTTAGAGCCATATGCTTATAATGATACAGCTCAGGAGATTATGTAATGGGTTTGACATTTGTCAGAGCCTATTACACGGCGACCTTGATTCAAGATGTTGGCTATAGAAAGAATAATATTTCCTGTTCGTATTGTTGTCCAGCCTTTGGCGGTTTTCTCACAGTCAAGAGGGATGTCAAAGAAAAACCGAATGAATGTTGCAATGAAATATATTCCATCTGCCCTCATTAGTCTGTTTAAATCTCTGTCTATTAATATATTAAGCATATAACACATCACAGGAGAAGCACAGTGATTAGAGATAATTCCTCTTCTTCATAATTATGTTAATGAAAATAATAGAATAAGGAAGACATACATAGGTGCATTTAGTCTAATGTTCTAAAGTCATATGACGTACCTGCAGTCTCCCTATAATTTATTGGTATAATGGTGCTAGAAAAACACGTATATCGTTTGCTAAAATGACTCAAACACATGCTTTTTACACCTTATTTTCTTAGTGAAATGACGGTGCTGCAGTAGTGCGATCATTAGGGTTTTTTTCCTCAGGAAAGCCTTGCTCATGTCAATATGCAAAGAGACCTGAGTAACGCTGTCGAAAAGAGTTTCGTCACCCTTGACTGAAGCCTGATTTAAGGCTTTCATTGTGATGTGGTTTCCTGTGAGTAATTCGCTGCATTGCTGGTTTCAGATCTGTTTGTCTGTCACTTTTTTTTTATGTGCAGGGCAACTCGTGTCAAGTCGGGAATACGATTTCTGAATTTGTTTACTTAATAGAAGGCTGTCGAAATGAGGTCCAGCTGTTTTTCTGAGCATTTTTTCCTTTTTTAAATGAATGTAAGCCTGTGAGCTTGTGTACCACAGTTGTAAAGAAGCAGCATCGTGGATACACACAACACCACAAAAACACACAACATAAACATTAGACACATTATATACAATAAAAGTATTGCAAATTACCAACTTAAATTTGAAGTTGCAGTTATTTTTTGCACTTTTGAAAGCTGCACAAATTGAGTTGTTGACATAGCTCTTGTTGTCACGGTTTCATAGTGTTACTTGATTAATTGGAAACACAATATTATTTCACTGCAGCCTCATTACACAGACATTAGAGTGATGCCACCAATCGATTCTGACCTCTTTAAAGCCATTACACTTACACAGAAAACTCAGGCACCATTAAGTTAAATATTGATTGTTTGAAAGCGATGCCAAAGTGTGAAGAGCTGCTGGTCATGTAGTAACTTTAATCAACTATGAGAAGGGCGCATTTGGGGGGTATGATGTGTAGCAACACTGTCACTGTTTTGATATACAATGTCATTAATTGTTCATGTATTATCAGCCACAGTTATCAACAGTTTATTAGTGATCAAGTACAGGGTGGCAGCATATAAAACAAACCTGGTAATCATAGATTTTCTGCGTTCAATTACAATCCCCGAGCCCTTCGTAACTCAAAAAGGACAACAAGGTTACTGTAGCAGCTGGTGACCACAGCATGTGCACTGGCTGGGAAGTAGATGTTTATACACACATATCAAACCGTATCACATGGATTGGATTTCCTTACACAAGAGAGCTTGTGTTCTAATGCATGCTAGCTGTGCTTTACAGATGGTGCTTTACCACATGGCTAAAACTATCATTAGTATAATAATATAAAATATTAATATACTAGTATGCCGGAAATTGTGAGTCTGTCTGGAAAGTAGATGTGCATGTTGTGAGATAACATAGTAATGCAGTGTTGACATAATGATGGGTCAGAAAACTTGGTAGTAGGGGGTATTTGTTTAAGTAATGATATTCAGCTGTCAGGTTGAGCAGTAATGAGACTAGGTGCGTCGTGTGTGTGTGTGTGTGTGTGTGTGTGTGTGTGTGTGTGTGTGTGTGTGTTGTGATCTCTCCCTGGTGTTCCTACACGGCTCACTGGTTTCTCGACTGAGCAAGCTGCTTTTACCTGTTTGCTGATGCAGCCAAGCTACCGACTGGCAGTGGCTGTTATTTGTTTTTTAAAGAGTCAAGAATGGGAAAACAATACCACGGCTTTACTTTCCGACATCAAGGCACTTCTTTTTCAGCCCACTGTCTACATTTAAGAAAAACACATACTGCTACTTTAGTGTAATTATGCGTCTCAGCATCATGGGCTGATCCTTGGTTCCTTGTACAGCTTTACTAGCCCTACATGTATAATCCTGCAAATTGAAAAACTGTTTGTAGTTGTTTTTTTTAGCAAAGGCCCTAAATAAAGCTGATCTAACTCTTCTGGCCTTGAAAATGTGTGGTTAGCTAGTTTTACACTGATCTTGCTGAACACATGTGGAAACTAACACTTAAAGTCTAAGTGAAATGAAATTGCATTGTTTTTGTCTGGTGCAGCTAACATACCGGTATCTGCTCTGTAAATCATTTGTCTCATGTTCTCCTTTGAGGCAAAACTTTTAAAAACCAAAGCGGAGAAATTTACATTTGATATTTTTTTTGGTTTCATAGTGGCGCACCCTACTTTTGCAGTTTTTTTTTACCGTTCTGGTATCTGGGCAGCCCGGTGCCGCAGTGGTTAGTACTGTTGCCTCCCTGGTTCGATCACCGGTCCGGGCAGGGCCTTTTTTTGTGGAGCTGCATGTGACACATGACATGGGATTCCTCCGAGTTCTCCGGTTTCCTCCCACCACCAAAACATGTATCGCCCAAGCGATGTGGCAACCGGCGTAAAACCTATGCCAAATCAAATGTGCAGATCATAAAATCGGATTTCCTTACCGGATCGGTCGAAGCCCGGGTTACCAACTTGATGATCCGCTGTGGCGACTTCTAATGGGAGCAGCTGAAAAATGAACAACTGTTCCGGTATCTATTTATATAAATTAATTCCGTCTTGTCCTGCACATTAGCCGGTTGATCGAGCGACCAAACAAACATCCACCAGGGAAAAGTGCACTTATAACATCAGGTTGCAGGCTAGATAGTTAATTAGCTGCTCAGCTGCGGCACATTAAACAGCATATAAACGTACTAGAAAATATCACTTCTGTCCTGTTAGATGCTAGTGTGGTTTTTACTCTTCAATACCACTAACAACCCGCTGTCTGTCCATGACATGTTGGCTAAAACGCAAGTTAGTTTACGTTGTTCCCTACGATGTTACACCAACACTCTGCCAGCCTGCCTTTTAATAATAAAAGAATAACAACAATACATAAAAACACCCACACTGACTTTATTTTTGACTACATAAAGGGAAGACTAAATGTAATTTCAGTTTGACTTAAATTAGAGTTGTATGATGTGTACCTACTAGCATGATTTTGTGACATGGAAGCTTGAAACCTTCAAAGCATATATACTGAGAATGGACCGTTTAGTGAAGGACAAATCTTGTGTCTAGTAGTTAAACTTCTGAAATTAAAAATACTTGCATATTCATAAATTCAGGATTTTTCAATGAGAGAGAAAAATTAGATGTCATTTTCATTTTTTTGTGGTAAAAACATCAGGCACAAATTGTTATTCAAGTATTTGTATGTGTCATAAAACCTGTATGGAGGGGATCTTTGGACTTTTACAATGAATGCAGTATTTTTATTGTATTTAAGTTAATTACTCAGGTATTTTTCCACCGTTGCCCGTGCACTAATAGAAGCCTAATATGACTCATAAATCTCAACCACACAATGGCTCAATGGAATGTAAATCCATGGTGACACCAACGCAAAAATAAACAAAGTATTTACTGTAATTCGGAAATGATGTGGATGTGATCTGGGATAATGTGCTAGTTTGGTGTCTGTTCACCTTGTTCAAGCCGACTGCAACCACAAACTTTGCTCTCACTGGCATCATAACAAGTGAAACATTACTGTGGTGTTATTTCCACCACTTAAAAACATCCAATTAAAATGCCAACGCAGTGGTATTTTCCACTTTACAGTTCAGTTTATAAAAAGGAATTAAATCACTGCTATAATCAGCCCACTTGCATCAGAAATGTTATTTCTTGAAGTGTTCTACTAAATGAAAACAGGTGATGCAGGTATATTGAACAGCTAGTATTTGATGAAATAGATAGTGAAATGTTTGACGTTTGTTTTGGCATCCATTGAAAAAAGTCAAGTTCCCCACTTTATTACAGGATGTTTTGGATGGATGTTTTTGTTTGTCTCATCTGCCTCCCAGCTGTTAGAGGACAGTGAGGAAGTGTTTCTCCCGCCTGTGTTGGGATCGCCGGCCCTGTAGTTACTGACAGCAGCTCATTTTTTTTACACCAGCGCTGTAAAGTGGAGCTTTGTAGACTGGAACATCTTATTAAAGACTGAGCCTCAGACAGACGGCTCAAAGAAAAGACTGCCACCAGGGCTTCACTCACATTGAACGGTGGTGTGAACAGTGAGCCTTTGTGTGAAGTACATACGACATATTTGTTAAGAAGATATTTAGCTGTCAGTATGTGTAAAAAAATGCATTCGAAAAGACTACAGACATTGTGCATGAAAATTTCATATAACCCCCTGCCCCCTATGTAACAGTGATGGTTTATGATGACACACTATAATGTAGTTGTAAACACATAATAAGGACATTTTAAGTGTTTCTTAATGTTAATTAATCTTAAAGTGCATGCTGGTGTATAAACAAATAATGAACGATAATAACACATTTGTAATGATACAAAATTAGAGCTGTCAATTAATTAAAATATTTAATCGCAAATTAATCGAACATTTTTTATCAGTTCAAACTGTACCATAAAGAGAGATTTGTCAAGTATTTAGTACTCTTATCAACATGCGAGTGGGCAAATAAAGGGGAGACTCGTGGGTACCCATAGAACCCATTTTCATTCACATATATTGAGGTCAGAGGTCAAGGGACCCCTTTGAAAATGGCCATGACAGTTCTTCTTCCCCAAAATTTAAAGTTTTGAGCATTATTTAGCCTTCGCCGCGACAAGCTAGTATGACATTCTAGCTTTAAAACTGAGCCCGCTACGAGGTAAAAATCGCAAGTTGAGTCAATACGTTAACGAAATTGGTGCCGTTAAAACAAATTTACGTTAACGCGTTATTGCGTTAACTTTAACAGCCCTATACAATATATCTGATAAATACTGATAAATACTGTCCATAAATAAAAGCCTAATCACGTCCTATATGCATACAACTGGATTAAAGTGTGTTATAAACCCCTTGAAATGTCTATATAGTGCTTATAAACTACTGTAGAAATGTAAACAGTAAAACAATTGTGAAGCGCCTCGGTAGTCTTTGTTGCATGTCGTCATACCCCTTGATCTTTCCCCCATTTCTGGTCTGCGTCTACACTGTCATCTGTCAAATAAAGGCAAAAATGCACAACAAAAATATCCTAAAAAAATAGAGAATAATGCACACAAGAAATAGGAGTAATAAAAAGCGATAATAAAGTAGATAAAAGAATTAAATAAGAAAAATATGCTAATGGCTATAAAACATTTTAATTAAAAGCTAGGCTAAAGAGCTAGTTTGCAATTTTCTGTTTAAAGAAATAAACTCTTGCAGCTGCCTTCACATCTTGTGGTTCCAAAAACCAAAAGCTAGCTCATCAAATACTGTTCATTTTTCAGTTTCCTGATTCCTCGGTGGAAAGAATTTCTTTTGGAGCATTGGCCAACAGTAAGGTAGTGAAATGAAAGTCTTGGATTTGCATAGACATCGATTTAGATATGTGAATTGTGTCTCCTCAAGGATTGCAGCCCAGGTTTTTTTATGAATGGAAAAGAGAGGTTATGATACATTATTGATCTCTTTTGGCTCCAGTTTCAAAGGTTGGATGTCTGGGAGATAAGTAAATTCTCGCCTCGGCTTCAGGGGGTTTTGACTCGTTATTTTATGATTTACGTACTTTCAGAGCAGCCATATCTAAATGTGGCACCAGACCCGCAAATCCTTCCGGTGTCATTTATACAGGCGAGTTTAACAACCAGCTTCAAGCAACAGCAGATACCAGCCCCTCAGCATCGGCTGTGGCAGCGTGTGTCTCGGCGGTCAATGTTATTTGTACACACTCTTACTTAATATTGATTCGCTGGCCAGTGCCAAGTCAATTCTGTGGCTGTACAGTGTGGAAGTGAAGTGGTCCCAAAAAGAACGAAACATTTCAGCAAAGTGAGCTACTAGACAGGGCTTTCTCAAAGATTTGGAAACTGTAAATGGGCCAAATATGTATTGGTATTGGAAACAAAGTTTTCACCATGTATATGATAGTCTCACAAAGAGGCATAAAATTGAAGGTCTGGAAAAGTATTTTAGAGCACAAAAAGGACTCGATACTAGAGAGTTGATGCTGTGACTGTGGCAACAGAAGTGTGTTATCTAGTGTCCATGTTTCCATGAATCCCATTGAGGTCTCCTACAAGTGGAGATGTGGCGGGCTGCGACTGCCCGGAGACATCATTAGCTTGTATCACTCATACCCCATCTGCTCTTTCGGCCTGTGTGGAGGGGATTAAGGGGTTTCCCTGCCTGCACTGGCTGACGCCAACAGATTATTTACCCTGTAAACCTCTTCCCTTATTCCCTACTGACTGCATATTATCCTGCTGGCGTTACCCACATGTGAACCGGAGAGTCCAACACAGTATCAGACAAACCCACTGCTGCTCACAGCTTCCTAAAACTGTTGTTGTAGTCAAGGTCAGACTAACATTGTTTGAACACCATCATCTGGCTGATGGACTTTAATAATAATGATTCCTCATCAAACTGTGTGTACTACTATTGGGAATCCATTGATTTGATTTTGTAAGAGGGAAAGACATGTCCTTCATTCACCACAAATAAAATTGTTTTGATTTTTTTTGTCAGTTTATGGTCAATTTAACTGCGTGTGCTGGTTAAATTTAGTTGTCTATACAGTTTTGTGAGGCAGAAAACAATTATGAAACAATGATGACTTGGTGATGTTTCCTACCTAAATGTCATACAATATAATGCATGTTCATCATGGTACACTGTTATTGTAGACTAGGGCTGCGGCTGACAATGATTTCATTCCCAACTATTCATTAAGTCTATGAAAAGTCAAATAAATAGAAATAAAATGCCCATTACAAGTTCTAAAAGAATAAAATCAGCAAAGCCTCACATTCGAGAAGCTGGACCCAGAGAATATGTGGCGTTTTAGCGAACAAGATGACTCAAACGATTAATCAGTGATACAGCTAAGTGGTGATCATTAATTAATATCTTTCATTTAATATTATTTAATGACAAAAGCTCATTCAAAGTCAACAGAATCTCAGTTTCTTAAAATGGCTAATTCTCTGCAAGTAACAGTTAAAACAACCCACAAATATTCTATTAACAATGAAGAAAATACTTGTACGAAGATGTAACCACCAGTCCAAGATTATTATTTCTATTTAATTAATACAGACAGAAGTGATGAAACAATTATCAAAATGTCATCCATTGCATTTTCTGACTAATTGCTTAGTGGAATTTGTCTCTGCAAAACTCTGAAGTCAAGATTTCTTTGTTGTGTGTTGTCTGAAACACTCAAACAGCCCCAAGTAGACAAAACTGTTGTGAGAGGTTCATCTCAGCACATTACTGAAAGTACCACTCACTATGAATCCCGCATTTTTCTGTTTCCTTTTTAAATCTTCCTCCTTCTTTTTGTCCTACCATTTGTGTCTGACACCTGGCTGGGATTTACATACACTTCCTCCTTGAAGCACAGTGTTAAATCAACCACCAGTCAGAGCTCACCAGCCTCTTCTTCTTCTTCTTCTTCTTATTCCCTCACCCTCATTATTCCCCTCAGCTGCTTGTATATTATTGCTAACAGCATAACAGCATTTCTTTTCTTTTTTTTTTTTTGCTTTGACATCTGCCGGCTCATATTAGCAGGCTTCTCTCGCTCTTGTGAAATCTCTGACATGCCGCTAGATCATTAGGAGGAAGTAATAATGGGTGTTAGGAGTAATGGCCTCCGCAAGTGGTGTGTGTGTTTATGAGTGTGTGTCCTCCCTCGTTCTCCCCCCTCTATTAGAAGTGAATATGAGGCAGACTGAGAATGTGGGCCAAGGTGAGAGAGAGAGAGAAAGAGAGAGAAAGGGAGCCCAGACAGATGAGAGAAGAACAAATGAGTCTCCTTTTCTTTTTCTACCCCTCTCCTCCCTCTCCTGCTGCTCTCCCCCTCTGTGCTGCTGTCACACTTTCTCCCCCTATTTCCCCCTTTTCCTTACCCCTCCTCCCATCACCACCACCACCACCACCTCCACCTCCACCGCCACCACCTCTTCTCGCGGCTCCATTTTGCGTCAGCTGCAGCCGAGCAGGCAGCCATTGCACAGAGAGGGGGAAACATTACATCTGCCTTATCTCTCTCTTTTACGCCGTTTCATAGCCTTGCCCCTTTTTTTTTTCTTATGATCTATTTATCCTTTATTCACAGAGGTAGTTCTCAGGAGATTAGGCGGGAGAAAAATCTATTTTTCAACAGAGATCTTATCAGTTTGTGCAGCATCCTTCCCCTCCCCTCCTCTTTGCTATGATCAGGCTTTTGCAGAAATTGAGTGTACAGTAGTTTGTGGCAATAACAGATGGCCGCGCATGTGTGTGTGCGCGGTAACATGACTGTGTCAGACTCTCCGTGTCGGATGGGTAATCTCCCGTGTGACATAATCATAATCTGGTTAAACCAGACGGCCACAGTCGGCCTCAAGGCTGTTCAACATTATAAGGCCAAGGCTCTTTGGTCTCAGCATACATGGCTGAGGCTGGCAGCATGATAAAGTGCAATTATTGTCTTGGTGGTTCAGCTCGTAGCGGCGGCCCACAGGGACCGATTGTGGTTCAAGCTCACAAGTCAGGCTCTGGTTGGCCTTCATTGTGGAGAGGTTTGAGAGCTCGCTGGTTCTCTTTATTCTTTCTTTATTGTAGTTTAGAGTTTTATGAGTTTCCTGCTGTTTGTTTTGACTTTGATTATAAGCCAGGATTTATAATCGTTAGGAGATTACACACTCCCTGGAAGGGAAAAGATGAAATAATTCAGAGGCGGGAAACATTTTCTCAGACCTCAAATCACAAGATCAAATTAACTTCATGCTCATTAGGGCTGCAAATTTGGATTATCGTTAACCTGCTGATTACTTTGTCAATTAATTGTTTGGTCTGGGGATGTGAACATTTTTGTGTGAACATTTTTGACCGGTTACGCATGTCGATCTATAGGATAATTTACGATCTACATGTAAACCAATTGAGCTGTTCAGACAGGACGCACCACGGCAAGCTCCGGCGCCAGGCTCGATGCATGTGCGAAACAGAATAAATTAAAAAGCAGGCGAGAAAGCAGACGAATGAGTATTGTAAATGGAAATACATTTCAGCAAAGCCAACAGAAAATAAAATAAAAGGCAAGACATTCACAACACAAAACATTGTAATTGGGTGGATATAGTGCTTCGAAATGCGACGGCAAAGCTCATTGAGTCAAAGGAGCACCGTAAAAGGAAAGTGCATCTTTTATTTTTGCTTATTTTTGCTGAAAGCCAATTATTTACCGGTTAATGGGTGTCGGGCTATCAAAAGCTAAATTAAGCGAAACTGACCAAACTAGTTTGGTCTATAAATTATTAAAAAAGACAAGAAACTGAAGCTGACATTTAAAGTGCTATAATCTACTCTCATAGCAATGTTTTTGCTGAACATAGTGGAGAATTTTAGCAGCTAAAGAGACAGATATTTCCCTCAGGAGATGGTGGAGACCAAAGAAGAGCTAAAACAAAGTAAATATTGGACTTACATTCCTCATTAGATTCCTCACAAACACGACTCCAAACGAATGCTAACGTTGCTCCGTATCTGCTGGATGTGTAAATAATCGACCGTTTGCATATCAACTTCATATAGTGATAGTATATCAATATAGTTTCTGCTTCTTCCAAGAAAACTGTTATTGCAGCTTTAAATTGATGATTTTTTTGTCCAAACGACAGTCCAAAACCAAATATATTCAGTTTACTATCATACAAAAACATAGTTGAACATTCAGTTATCAAACTGGTTGCCAATTAATTTTCTGTCAATCAAGTAATCAATTAATCTACTAATTGTTTCAGCTCTGGTGCAATCACAGGTAAAGTTCCTAGTTCTTGTTAAGTGGTCAAACATGTACATCCATATTTTCCCCTCCTAGCAGGAGACACCTCAAGATTAGTAATGACACATTCTCCACCTCCAGCATCTCACGTCTGGCCATAAACAAATTCATTGTTACATATTTGTCGGGGATGAGGAGAGAGCAGAAGCAGGATGATTTAAGTAGCAGAAAATACTGTTTAATGTGAAGACTGTCAAGTTTAATGAGACACCCTTATGCTACACACTGTTGTAGAGTAGTTGATGTCGTGCTTGTGCGGATCAGTGCACACAATATGATGTTCGTCCTGGAAAGTTGATTTACCTTAAAAGTATCCGCTGATTTACAGACGTCTCTTTCCCAATGCAAATCTGGGAAAAAGTATTTTTAGGCCCAACTGCATCACATGACGGACCCGGACGTTGTAACTTCATGGTTTGGCCACTATTGGCTTCAAAGCCCGGTGCTCTTTCTGGGGGCTTGGTTTTAATTACAGTACATGTTTTTGAATTGTGCAGAAGTGAAGGGCGCATATTTAAATTGTGTCTGGGGTTGAAAAGGCATTGACTTCTTTGCCATTTTGATCATTTGAGCCGGCAGGTGCTAGATTGAATGCATCTGCAGTTGACTGGACTTAATTCAACAAAGACTGTTCAGAACGTATGTGAGGTGTCATGCAGTTTAGGTTGAGAAGAAGTGCATATGAATTAAAACTATTGCTAGTATGCGTTGTGATGTATGCCTTTGGTCTGCTGAGTCACAAGAAACTTCCTGTTTGTTGTTGGTTATCGGTGCAGCATGTACAGATCATGCAGGTTACTGCCTGCTGTTGTCATCTTCTGTTTCTGTTCTGTTGTTTTTCACAGGCAGATCCCTGCTGTCTGATCCTCCAGCGTATCTCTACTTGTTTGGTTTTCATCTGTCTTGATATTTCTTCCCCGACTGCCTTTGTCTCAAATGTTTTCGCTGACTAGCAGACCTTTTATTATCTGAACCAATTTCCCATTTGTAGTTCACACATTGACATCGGAGCAGTGGCACAAGTCTGAATTGAATGCCATCGGATTCATTTAAAGGCTGCAGCAGCTCAAGGTGAAACATGCAGAGAGAGTCTTATACTGCCTTCTTAGATCACTAATAAATCTTCTCATATTAGATCAGTCTATAAAAACTATTTTCCCCTCACAGTGTGACCAGAGGTTACAAACCCTCTGACAATAATCATCAGATTAACAGTCTCTCCATGTATTTCCAATGTTCATTCATGCAAACTGCGTGGATGATTAAATGAAGATCCGGCAAAACGCTTTTCATACAGCATGTGAGCAAATAGGAATTAACTCAACTTTAATGTCCTAACATTCAGTGCACTGTTGTTCTACTATTGTAAAACAAACAGCAGATAGATGAAGCCAGCAACGTTACGTACTCCACGTCTGAAGGAAGTTGTGTTACTTGTGAACACCAGCAGCTGATCTCTTTACCTCAAGGCCCTACATGACAATATGACTTGAGCTGGTCTTAAAGCTGATCAGTCCTGTCTGTAAATGAACAAGTGCCCGTAGTCAGTTTGCTTCATTTGCACTGTGAAATCTATTATAATTAAATTAAGGCACTACTCTTGTTATAATTGGTGTATTCAATTCCCCTGTTTTTTGCCTCATTTCCACTGCATGGTTCTGCTCGACTCAACTCACTTTTGGTACCAACCTTTCTCTGAAACTGCCGTGACATCATCTTCAACGCCACACTCACTGAATCATTTCATCGGCAACCAAACAGGTGAACATCTGCACTTCGTCAAGTGTACAGCGTAGTTATGTGGACTGGCATTTTAAAAAAAATCCGAGTTGAGTTATGAAAAAAATTCAGCTCAGCTCGTTTGGAACCTCGGCCGAGGTGGTACCAAAAAGTTCCAGCTACTATCCACAACTTTTTCTAATGGAAAACCAAAAAAGAGCGAGTCGAGTAGAGCCGTACCGTACCACACAGTGGAAATGCGGCACAATAAGCCTTATGTTAAGTTTTGTGTATATTCATCACCATAAACAAAAAGATGAATAGTATGTAGTATGCATAAGATATTTCCTGCAGACTGCCACACCTTTCAGACATTACCCAATTAACAACAAATCATGTAATGTCAGGCTGTTTGAGAGATCAGGTTGCTGTGTGTGAACTGTAAAGGCTTTAATCACAGTATTATCTGTATGTGGTTAATAGCTGGCTGCATTTCAACATACTGCCTGACTTAGTATTTGTTCCTCTTTATGATTTCCCCTCTTTTTTCTCTGATGTATTTTGCAGATCTGAACTCTCTGAACAGTTTGTCTGTTGCAATCAGATGCAAACATGTAGAGTAAGCGATATCCTATCTGATGCAGCAAGACTCCTGGCTGAAACATTTTCAGTAAGAAAACATAGCAGTTATTTGACATGACGAGCAGAAAGGTCTGGGATGAAATATGAAATATTTAAAGTTGGCATGTTTTACTAATCGTACCGGTGCATGGACCTCGTTGGTCCTGAAGCCCCAGAATGTTAAAAACTGAGCAGCTTATTCAGAGTGGAACTGCTGACTGCATGTTGGCCAGTCGCCACAGTGATTTGTAGAACAGAAAAGTCTTTACCAGTTTTCCTCTAGTGGTTTGTGATTACAGGCAATATACTATTACATTTAATTATAGAAGTACATCATATGTCAGTTTCAACCACTGGTTGCCATTCACCGTGCTGTTAAGCTATTCCTGTGAATGCTTTTCACTTAATTATATTTACATAGCAGCTCACAGCTTCTCACCGAAGTCTTACAGGCATAATGCACACGACCCTGACCAGTTTATTGAATTAAATCCATATTATACAGTCTGAGTGAAGCTGTTAGAAGCTGTCAGAATTGATTTTTTTTTAGATTGTCAGTTTTTGATTGCTTTCTCTTCTTTTGTGCACATGAACCTGATTAAATTCTGTCACTGGCACAGACACATCTTTGGTTACGTTGGCTGCTTGATGTATTTATCGATCAGTCAACAATCACGCACAATTACTCAATTGCCCATGACTAGAGCTGGGTATTGGACAGGCATCCTTTTTTCAGTCAGTCCTTTTTTACTACCAAATTGCACCTGTATCAGTATCACGAAATATCAAACTGAATTATTGATTAGATGGTTCTAAATAGATTATTTTTCTTTGTTGATGAATAAATGTTTGATCAGATGAAGTTAAATGTTTGTCCTGTAACTGGTGGAATGATTTGCCCACAGATTGTTTGATTGTTAAGTAGCAGATACAGTAGATTAAAGTTGACTGTAAGGTGAAATGTGTCAGTTGTTGGTTTGCTTTGCTGAATTTTGTGAGCAAGAGATAAGTAAATTTGTCAAATTTACACTTGAACTTAATTTCAGCAATAATGTGTACCAGTACCAGCCCGCTCTCATTACCAGGGCGTCAAATACCGATGCTTTGTCATGGCCGTCGGCGTACAACACCATCGCGCAAGGCACCCTTTCGCGGTGGTAGGAAACGCACTGGGCTTTCCATTGGCTACAACATAAACCCACCGCAGCGACCGTAAACGCACAGGGAAAGTGCTGTGGTGACATAGTTGAAAGAGTGATTTCATCCAGGAGACTGCTGTATGTGTCCCGTGCTTCAAGTTTCACTTTCACTTTACAACCAGCTGTTCGTTCCCCGTGTCCCGTGTTCACAATGTCAAGTCACATTTGCACTGTAAAAACTTGTGCGATGGAAAAAGGTGACGCGGAAGGGTCTGACAAAGCGTCAGTATGTGAAGAGTTGGGATGAGAACGTGTTAGAAGTACAACCTTTTCAACCTTAAAAGTTAGTTAGCTTTGGGTCTTTGACTGGCCCTACACCCTACATCATCTGGAAATATTGCAGGACCCCAATAATTAGAGGCTGAAATATGTATCAAATACAACATTAAAACAATAAAAAACGAATTGGCGAGATGTAGCCGAATTTTGAAGAATCAAAAGTGTGAAGTGAAATAGAGTTCCCACAGAGTTATAAATCAACACAGGTCATTATCAGAGTAAGCTGTGAGGGAACTGACCCCTCCTGAATTGTTCTCCAGCTCAGAGCTACATGCAGCTGTCTGACTTGATTGCGGGCTATTTGTCTTACTTTCAGCTGCTGTGATGTACTTTACAAACTCATACTGAAAATGTCTGGTGGTTTAGACATTTACATAGATTATATATTCAAGGTTTCTCCCTTCTGGCATCCGTAAGAAACGGCTAATTCAACTCTGACAGACGTCATCAATCAATTTAAGGATAAACTTTTTTCACACCGTTTCATGCACACGCTTATGAATTGCTTTTCTTTCTAACTCAAACACACTTAAACATTATACAGTCAGAGGGGTCACAGCAGTGTGAGTCCTTTGCTGAGTTCTTGGTGCACTGTGTCGCTTTGACCTGTCGTCTGGAGGATTGACCTGCCGTCTGGAGGATTGACTCTCTCGTTTTCCATCCTCACAATCCATTTATATCCATCGGGGTTAAACTAGTGCGCTGCCCTCGAGTGCCCAGGGTTCGCCCCTGACACCGCTTCAGGGATAAACCACAGATGAGTGAAGAGCAGAGACACCTCACTCTGCCTCTTCGTCCTTTCAACATCTTAACGCTGTCACAGAGTGTGGTGGTAAAAGTACACTGAGGAGTCTGCCGGGAAGGACAGGAGATAAGGCAGCGTGGTTTACAGTTACAGATAACAGCTGAGGCTGATGTGGGTCAAATTCTCCACAAGCCAAAAGCGTCAAAGATGAATCGTTCTGGGGAAAATAATGAAAGTGGTAAACGGCCGTTGAGCAGATAATGACTTTATTTTAGGCCTATACTGGGCATGTTGCTACGGAAACCAACCTTGTAAGGACGAGTGCTTTGCAGGGGTTAAACATCCATTTGTGTGCAGAGAGATTGTTCGATCAGTTTTTAATAATTGAGCCTGCCAAATTATGGCACCACTTGTGAATGAAGCCACACAGAAGGAGAGAAAGAGGTGTTAAAAGTTAATCCACTTCAGCCTGAGCTCCATGTAACATCAGCTCAAGTCAGCAGCTATAGTGTGAAGAGACGGGAGGGACAAAGTTAAGCAGCTTCAGCTCGTGTCAGTCAGTTAGAGCTCTGCAGAGCAGCAGTACATGTGCTGAGCCTGTGGCTGTAATATAAAGAGATAATAATATCTTCCCTGTGTCTTCTAGTTTGCTTCAGTCCGTCTCTACTAAGCACCGACTTGTCAACAGTTCATTAAGTGATATAGTCTTTTAATCTTACCCAGCTTTTGTTTCTTTCAAGGACATTAATTGTGCTTTAATACTTAATATTTGTTTGGAGTCACCTCCCTAAATAGCTTCTTTATGTCACATTATAAAGTGAACCATTTTTGCCTATCTGTTTGAATAGCTGAAGTGAATTTGAGGAGATAGTGAGGAACTCACTCCCTGTGGCATGCAGGCTTGTTATCAGTTTGTGACTGCGCTCTTCACTTGTTCTTAAGAGTAAAATTATTTTGCAGATATGTTGAGCATTGGAGGTAATGATGCATGATATTGTGGTAGAAGGCATAAAGGCAAAATGCTCTTAGTTGTATGGGTTTTTATTTTTGTATCCATTGCCCAAGTGTCTAGTAAACTCTTACAGGGCGTATAACATTTTGGGGATCTATTAGCAGAAATAGAATATAATATTCATAACTTTGTTGTCATTAGTGTATAATCACCTGAAACAAAGAATTGTTGTGTTTTCATTAGCTTACAATGAGCTCTTCATATCTACATATGAGGGGGTCCTCTTCACGGAGTCCGCCATGTTGCTCCTCCATGTTTCTACAGTAGCCCAGAACGGACAAACCAAACACTGGCTCCAGAGAAAGAGCCTTTCACGCTTTTATGTTACCTGAAGGCCACCGTAGTTCTCCGACATGCTTGTGAAACTGCGGTAACGTGGGCCGCAGAGTGCAAAACCGTGGTACGACCAGTCGCCGTTTGACTTCCGTTGCTCCTAAAGTAGTGGTATTATGGTAGGGATGGCCTCTGAGCGAGGCAAACGGCATTACCACGGTTTTGCATTCGGCGGCTCACGTTACCGCAGTCTTGTAAAGGGAGGAGTGACCGGCGGGGTACTCAGTTGGTTACAATCTGCAAACACACCACTAGATTCCACCAAATCCTACACGCTGTCCCTTTAAATGAATAAATCTGGGGCTTAAGATAGCAAGCAGTTTCTGTACGGGACCCATTTTGAGTAAATGTAGTGTATCTCTGTGGGTAGTAACACTCTTGTCATGTGGAAACCCATATCACAAATATCTGCTATGTCCTGATTCTCCCAGCTTCACTGGAAGACTCTTTTGGAGATGCTGCCAAGGAAATGCTAAATTGTTCTGAAATGGGTCATTTGGAACCACAGATCATCATTTTCATATAATTATTATGAACTATCTTTTGGCTCTTGAAGCTATCAAGTTAAATTCTGGAGAAATCCTGACATTTGAGAGTACTCGCATCTTACCCTACTGCCCTGAAGCTTGGATGGATTTCATTTGATTTCAGGGAAAGTAATTCCCAGAACCTTATTTAGAGATTTCACTTGTGCATCTTCAGTTTCAATTTCCTAAGCTGAATTTAGTAGTAGTGCTGAAATGTCCTGTATGTCTCTGCTGAACTTGTTTTGTTAGTCAATGCGCTTTTTCCTGCATTTGTAGTGAACTTGTTGGGAGTCCATCCTCTTGACACGCGGTCCTCTTGTGGAGCTTGAATCTCTTTCACCAGCACCAACCACACTTTTGATGTTTTGTTTTGTGCCGCCTACCTACCTGAGGCGACACAAACACTGTAAAAACAGGCTAATTATGTATTGTAGCCTAATTAACATGACAATAAAGGCATTGACTTGCAAACAGATGGTGACTGCTGTGATAAAACACACTCCGAGTCATCTTCTCTGTTTGGCTTTTACACACTAGTGCAGCGAATCAAATTAATATGACTTAGTAGATTTTACAGCACGAGGATACATTAATCTCTGTCGGGTTATCTTGAGTTTTTATTATTTCCAAGTCATTTCCATATATATGACCAATACATCATACAAGGATTTTTTTCTTCTCCAAAGTAGATATTTCAGTTCATCTTTCCCATTATTTGTTGATTTTTTTGTCTGTTTTTCTACTTTGTTCTATCCTAATCCCATTTTATACATTTACATATTCCTCTCATAGGTAAGCCCAGTGGGAAGTGTTAATACCCACCCACCAGTGTACAGTAGCACCACTGTCTCATATCCTGAAATATTGACTGTCGAGACAGAAATAGCACTTGTGTCTCGATCGGTTATATCGATGGCAACACATACAGTGGGACATGTATAGTATCTGAGCAACCATCCTTTATTTAAAGTCTTTGCTTTTTCCCTCCTGGTGTTATTAGTGGTGAATCCAGTCTTGTGTTTTTCCATCTCAAACGTTGCACAATTGTATCCACACAGTGTTCGAAACGAGGGCTTGCTTACACTCCGTCTCCAGAGATAATGGCCAATTATAGCAGATGCAGTTCAGGTTATAGTTGTCTGAAGAATCGGCCAGCAGGGACCCCAACAGCACGGAAGGTGTGTGTGTGTGTTAGCTGAGTTTGCATGATCAGATATTTCCAGTATAATGCGAGGGAAAGCAACCATCGCCTGTCTAGTTATCACCTGTTAAATCATCTTTGTGGCGCTTTAAATGCTTTAAATAATTAATGGGAAAGATTGCACAATACCAAGCGCAACTCAGTGTCAGAGATGTGCTTCAAGTATTGCACGTCAGGGCTGCATATCCACCCGTTATGTGTGCACATTATCATGTCATATTTAGAGTTGTTCTGATACCGATATCAGTATCAGAAATGCGTCCGATGCTGCCTAAAATTCTGGATTGGCAAATACGCCAGTCTATGCACCAATCCAATACCATCATTTATTAACCCAGAAAAAAACTAAAACTTTTTTTTTTTTGTTTAACCGGAAGTCAATTCTTCTTCGCCGCTCCAAAACAGTAGTCTTCACTGTGCTGTCGCCCACTGGCAACTACTGTCTTAGAGCAGCGAAGAAGAACTGGTTGCAGGTAGTTTGTTTCGTGACATTAGCAAACAACAACAGTGCGGTGCTAGTGGAGAGCGTAACGGTAGTCAGAGTGAGGAAAATGTCAGTCATTTGGCAATATTTCACAGTGGGAAATCTGTTTTACATAAGGTTTTAACCTGAGCCAAGCCATACAACAAAGATAGTAATCATATCACATCCATACATGGCCAGTAGTAAACGGCTGTTAAATAATAATAACTATATATATATATTTTTTATCATGCTGGTATCGTATCGGTACTCAGTATTGGAAAGGAAAAAATGGTATCGG
This sequence comes from Sebastes umbrosus, assembly GCF_015220745.1. Taxonomy (NCBI): domain Eukaryota; kingdom Metazoa; phylum Chordata; class Actinopteri; order Perciformes; family Sebastidae; genus Sebastes; species Sebastes umbrosus. The sequence continues at coordinate 22,195,399 of NC_051284.1, read as the reverse complement.
AACATCTTTAGCCATTTTGCAAGCATTTATATGAAGGTAGGAGAAGTGTCGGGCCCCCATGGATACTGGCATCCACCTTGCTGAAGTGTCACCGTAACAAGTGATGTTGAATCATTGCCAGCAGCTCTGTAGTGTGATTTGACCCTGCACTCTCTGATCTCCCTGTAGAAGGAGGAAGAGAGATTTCCTTTTGGGCATCAGTGAAATAACACATAATAATAAGCTGTAGGCTATTTTGTGACCATCTTCATTGTTATTGTTTCCATAACAGTGTTGCTGTTATTTTAGTTAGTGGATTTGTCTAATGCTAGTTCTAATTGGTATGAGATTGCTGTTGTTTCTATTTTTTGCCTTGAGGCAGGAGTTTAAACAATAAAACCAGATTATTCTACACAACCAAAAAATAAATCTCTTTCACAGTTGAAGGGCGTGAAGTGATCATGAAAGACACTCGCTTTGGTGAGAGGCACTTTGTGAAACCAGATTTATGCTTCTCTGTCAAGGTGTTTTGGCTGTCTCACCATAGAAGCCTTCAGAACTAGAATTGATTTATTACTTTGAATAGGATTTCGCCCGTCTATTGTGATAGCGCCAATGCATCACTGTAGCTGGATGTGTCATACAATACCAGGTTGTGTGTCATGCATTCACCATACCCAACGTAATTCTGTTTACACTCTATAATTAGCTTAACGATATAGCCTGATGACAGAAGTTTGGCATCATTGCAGTAACAATTATTAAGCCTGTTTTCAACTTGCCTCATGTTGGCTGCACTATCCTATTAACAACTTTTTCTCCTTCTGGTGTCACCCATTGAGCTTATTCATTTAGCCACTGAAACACCCTGACTCAGAAGGCGTCCAGGAATCAGTAATGCACTGGAAAAAAACACAAAGTGCTGTGTTGATGACGGCTGTTGTTTCCGGGAAGGCCAGGTTGAGTAACAGATCCAGTAGTTGTAAGGCTTGTCAAATGTTATAATACTTTATTACACGGCTTTGTTGAATACTCGATACTGATAGGTCAATTACGGCAGTTTGTTATTTCTTTATATAGACCGTTGCTACGTGTGACAGACTGTTGCTATGGGCACAGTTCTGAAGTCGGACTCTGGAGGACCATTTTTTTGTCAAATTATTGATTCTTTAAGTAAATAGCCGTGTAATAATCAGGATAATGTACAGCTAGCGGGTCATTGTTGTGAAATAAACCCAGATCGGCTGATGCGGCGGGATGTTGCATTGCCCTGAAGAATAACCGGCTCGCTGTACATTATCCCTTACATAACATAGGGCTGGGCGATAATTCAGTATGATAATTTATCATCTTTCAATGGAATCGTATTGTGATGAAATCATATATCAAGATATGATACACAATTGCGTTGTCTAAATTGATAATTGGCACATACTAACTCAAATTTCTCTGAAAATCTGATCAAACTCAGTTAAATCAAACTATTGTCAAATCTGATTACTCTGTATTTGTGTGCATGCATGTAAGCATAATCAGTGTATAGCTGGGAATATTCATTCATTTTTTTTCTTTATAATTTCACTTGAAACTCTTATGTTCATTTTGCACTAAATTATAAATCGATAGAAGATTTTAGCCCACTGCTACTATAAGAATGGATTTACAACTCTATAAAGATATTACTGTGACCATTATTTTATTCTCTCGTCACGACTATCACAACAGTAGAAATATTCAAATGACAAACGCAGCGCTTTTCTTGATGATGCTGCATTATGTTGTGGTTAAACTTTTTAAATTGGGCAACCCTGTTTTTTTTGTTTTTTGTTTTCTTGCCAGATCCCTCAGCGACGAGGCCTGGTTGAAATGAATGAGGGGGCTGTGTTGTTTTTTCATTAACACAGTGCTGTTTTCTGTCTGCATGTGGCCTTCGGGGGTGTAACAGTAACAGTGTTAAAAAATGCAAGGAGCTGTATTGTTGAGGGTGTGTTGTTTCAGGTACCAGTGAGTACAACCCAGGAAGCCCAGTTTGAGCAATAGATCAATGAGTTTGAAGGCTTATCAGTTTATAATATACACTGTTTAACTTGCAAAGTAATTTACCAGGAATGTGCACTTGCACATCTTTGATTGGTCAACGCAGGGCTTTGGTTGATGACGTTGGTCACGTTATGTTCAGGCAAAAGTATGGCCAGATTAAACTGTTTTGCAGGACAGCACTGCGTTGCGTTGACGCCATTTCGAACGCAGTCTTTAAGGGATAGTTCAGGTGTTTTGAAGTGGGGCTGTATGAGGTACTCATCTTTAGTCAGTGCCAATTTACCTTGCCATGAGACAGCTATACAGTCTATGTTTTCGACGGGGAACTTAAGTCGTTATCTATGCTCGCCAAAGCCACCAGACTCCATTGGAAAAAAAAGAGTAATTTTACCTGGCAGAACATGAGAGTTGCTGGTCTACCGCTGCCTCGTTCAGTTAGTTTGTTTGTGTTATTGTGTGACTTTGGTTAGTTCGGATTCACCAAAGTCACACAATAACACAAACAAACTAACCAATCGAGGCAGTGGAAGACCAGCAACCCCTGTGTTCTGCAAGGTAAAATTACATTTTTTTTTCAATGGAGACTGGTGGCTTTGGCGAGAGCATAGATGGATACAATGGCTTCAGTTCTCTGTCGGAAAGGGTGAATGAAAATATGCTAAATATAGCATACACTTAAACTGATTTTTTTAGATGGTCCTTCCTTTTAGGTGGCTAAAATACATTTTGCTGCCGGCCTCGTCCACAGCAGTACATCGCTTTGCTTCCATGCTGGTACTCCTGTCTGCTTCTCAAAACTGGAGGCCTGCCGACCTTCATTTACTGTAGGTAATACACTGACTATGGATAAGTACCTCATACAACCCCACTTCAAAGCACCCTATAAGGTGGGACTTCCAATCTAATCAAACCAAATTTCTGACCTCAACATTTTGAGACAAAGCAGTGTTAGTGTGCACAATGATCTGAGAACTCAGCAGTTGGGGACTACTTCTTAATATATCCATGCTTTTATTTGACACTTTTACCCATCAATATCTTTCCACAGATTATGCTACTACATCGTTATCTTAGCTAGCTATGTGACGAATGTATGTGGTCATCAACAGAGTTGTCTCAGGGAGAGAGAAACTAATCTAACAATAACTTTTCACCAGGAGTCCTGGAAGAGTCTGTAAGTCAGTTCATGGAGCGCTGATTGGATCTGTAACTGGTCCCGCTCTGTTCTGCTCCCCCCCCCCCCACCACCACCCCTCACTGTAGTCCCTCCTGTCTCCACTCAGCCAATCAAATATGCCGTCACCGCCGGGCTTATGACCCACACCAGTTGCTATAGCAACGCCGGCCTGCCTCCTAGAGAACATGTCATGCATGTTAAGTGGTTCTCGGATGCTCGCTCGTTGTCTCTCTGTCTTGCGCTCTCTCTGAAGTAGACACACACACACACACACACACACACACACACACACACGCACACACACACACAGGATGAAGTGACTCTACAGACCAGACATAGTTAACATAACTGTTTGTTTTAGTGCCTCTGAAGCAGCACTTATAACTGCACCGCCTTACCCCTCAGTGTGTCTGTTTAAGCATGAGTGGCTGCAGATACATGCTGAATATCTTATCACTAAATTAATTTCTTACAACTTGTAGAATAAAGTGCTACATAAGGTTTTATGTATAAAATCGAAGTACAACTCAACTGTTTCACATGTGTGTGTGTAGATACGGCAGCATTTGAGCAGTCAAAGATGAGCATTTTCTCACAACAGTATTAAAGTTCTTTGACATCCCATCAAAATATACTTCCTTTACTTCTTGTTCTGTTTTCCAGTCAATCTAAAACCTGTAAAGGTCTACTCTCCAATAAGAAAGTTTATTTACCTGGTGTTCAGTTTTTGGGCCATATGTTTTAGAGATTTTGAGAAGCTCACCAACACCTCTGTGTCAAAGTAACAAACCTGCTCACAACATTATTTGCTCCAAACAGAGCCGTTTTATTACAGTTTATATCGGCTATTAGCTCCTAATGTTCCCCATAAACGGTAATTTCTGTTGGCCTGCTCTCTCTGTTTTCAGTGGCTACATTAAGTTTTATTACTCTTAACTGGGCTGTAATTCATTTTTTATCAATTAGGGATTATTAGGTTCAGCCCAGGTGAAGTTTCTGAACAGTTTTATTAGAGATCACGCTCCCCTGATTTCTGTTTGACACCCTTTTGAGATGTAGAGACACAAACACAGTCTGTCACACCACCTGGGATGACTGTCAGGGCAAATGTTTTGAAAAGCTTGAAATATAGATGCTGCCCTCCAACCAGCTACCAGCCGTACAACTGCCTGCGCTCATATTGCCAGAATCAAACTCCTCACTGTAACTTAGTGAGAACATTTTTTTCAGTAAAATATATTAGCCCTATCTTGTACTATTTATATAAATGGTTTACTTTTCTTACTTTTCTTCATTCTTTAATCTTCATTTCAAGGCATTTGGGATATCCACGCTGTGCTATGCATTGAGGAACTGTGATCAGAGCTCACGTTGCAGATGCTGCACGAGTGGTTTCAATACGACAGGATGCATTGGTAAAATGTGTGGCTTTCCTAATGACGTTTTTGCTGATTCACACAAACTGCATTTACATTTTCTCCCTCGCAAGATTTAAACTGATCCACTTACTAAAAGAAAATGCTGAAAAATGTAAACTAGAGTCTATCAATCTATTACGCCACTTTTTTAAAGAAAAATGTCACTGTTTCCGGGTACTCATATGTGAATATTTGCTTGTTTTCTTAAGTTGGGGACACACCAAGCCGTTATCAAAAAACTAGCGGCGACGAAGGCCACCAGCTGCGTTGCCTCACGTTGCCTTTGTTTTGGCCAAAAAGCTGCACTCGAACACACCGCAAAGACTACAGCCAAGTAAGCATGGACGTTCTGCGCCTGCGTGAGAGGAAATAACTCCACACCAGCAGTATTTGTCATTCAAAAAGGGAAAACGGGAGACTGCTGATAAACAAGCCGTTGTTATGATACGTACATGAAATAAAGTGGTGTTTGCCGACCATTTTCACACCACTCGCACTCACCCCTTAGCTTCATTCCAGGTGGCCATGTCGTTGTGAAAATATCTGTGTATTGGTTGAGATGAAGATGAAAAATGAGAAGAGCCTTCTGTGTATTTCCTCGACTTCACTTGTTTGCTTTCTTCACTTCCGTTTCTCTTCTCGCGCACTGATTCGCTTAAGCTGAACAGCCAATCAGAGTGATTTCTCTCAACGATGAGCAGCAGACAGGTAAACAACAGGTTAACATGAGTGGGAGAGGACGGACCTGGACTTCTGCAGAAGTCTCGATGTTTGCTTGACATCTGGGCTGAAGAGAACATTCAGAATATGCTAAATAAAGTCCACAAAAATAGTGCTGTTTATAAAGTCATAAACTGGAGGAGAGGATTTGTTTGCAGTGGATCAGTGCCGAGTCAAAGTGAAAAAACGTTGACAGCATAAAGTCCGCGATTCCCTGCAGAGAAGTGGCAGCCCCCTAGATGACGTACACGCCCCTCGGCAACTTATTTATTTTTAAATGGTCCGCTTTGATTTGTGCACTGTGAAACCGCCCTTTGTCTTCTATGATAGTTTTCTCTCTAACCTGCACACGTTGATCTGTTCAGCTCAGTTTAAGGCAGAGACAGTCGGTGACAGTTTGTGCACCTTTGCAGAGTGAACACGAAATGGGCTTTACATGTATAATTCATTCTTCTGCTCGGGCACTGTAACTGTTGTTATTTTAAGATTGGGATTTATTTATTTGGAGAGTTTGTTGTTGCCGTTAGGGTAACTGGCATTGAACTGAGAAAGGGGCGATGGAGGTGCGAAGTGAATACAGTTGGCAGCTTCTCTCCTGTCCTCCTAAATTGAGGAACAGTTCGGGAGACTCACTGCAAATTATTCATAGCCTCCTGTTGAGGCTGCTACAATCTGTGTGTGTACGTGTGTGTGAGAGAAAGCCAGAGAGAGTGCCAGTGTGTTGAGAAAATGAGGAAAGCCAATGTGCGTAAGGATTATTTAGTTATTGGTCGATAACGGGTCAGGCAGGCTCCCAGTTTTCACACACACGCCCTCTTCCTCTTCCTCTTCCTCTGAGAAACAAACGTGACACAAGAAATGATTCAAATGTAGTTGGCTTCTGTCCCTTTGGAGGAAGATAATCTTAAAATGAAAGAGATGCAAAGGCTAAAAAAATAAAAGCAAGCAGCTGAGACGTAACAGTCTGTGAGGTACAGAGGGATGATGGTGGATGTGGATGGTTAGCAGGTGGGACAGTGGTGAAATGACATAATAAGAGCTCTCCTGCCTCTGTTGTTTTAAAGCTGCACGACCGTGGCTTTAATCCAGTTACTTCCCTACATTTTGTGTTTGCTTATTATTAATTAGTTATGAAGTAGTGTGGATTATAAATCTCAAGTGTCTCAAGGAGGAGCATTATCATTTCACTGTGCGTTTGGCGTCCTGCATCTACAGCTTGATTATTTTCAGCTACAGCCGGCTCTCTAAATGATGAGAAGTGTTTTAATCCGCAAATTAAAATCACTCAAGATGATTAGATGAGACTAAATGAGGTGATAATTCATTAACAGCAGTATCTTTGGTCACTGTCCTGTCAATAACAGTCCGATTTACAGTCATTCGCTTCCCACTGACTTCTCCACAACAATCACTTAGAGGGGTAGATTAAAAAGTCAACAGTCTATGTTGCATAGAAGTGGTGTACATCATCTGAAAGCTGGGAACCTTAAGATTAATTTGAGATGCAGCTCATTACTGTGTGTCAAGTTGTTCTAGTCATTAATAAGAAATAAAAATGAATTAATAAATTAATGAATCAATTAAAATAAATTGTGAAAGTGTATTAGAGCGTAGAACATGATGATATAAGTTTGTTATGGTCGTTCCCATGCTCTATTGTGTCTCATAAATTGGTTGCAGCAATTTTTGGGTTGATATCATTTGTTACAAAGATTTAGTGCATCATTTTTAACCACTCGAGAATTGATAAAAACGATCAATAATCCCTCTAAAATACCACATTAAGACTCTTGCAAAAATCTCTGAAAGACACAATAGCGTCCGGGACGCTGGCGGGCCGTCGGAGTATTAAAGGGTTAACATTTTTCCATCATAGTTGTTTTTTTGACAGGAATCTGTGCAGATCCTCAGGCGCCTCGTAGGTGTCCCTGTCTCCATGTTGTTTGTCTTTACTGTGTTTTTGTTTGTGTATTTGTAGTGTTTCTGTTGGCTGTAGTGGGTGGACTCTGTAGAGTACAACACTGCCACAAGCTACCTATATATGTACTGTAGAACCGGTTTCTCTATTTGTTACATGATGTTTTTTAGCATGAATGTGATTTGTGTGTGTGTGTGTGTGTGTGCAGGTGGAATAATCTGTTATGTAAATTCATGTTTTTACAGATTTACTTAAATGTAGGGTTTTAATTTTAAATTAAGTGTTAAAAATATTGTAGTGTTTGATGAGAAATGAAAGCATTTATATTGTATATAGTATTTTATAAAAGGTTAAGGGTTGTTTTACTCGCTTGTGGACCTTATTCTTCATTCTTAAGGCCCAGACACACCAAGCCAACATTAAAGAACTAGCGGCGATGAAGGCCGATTGTTGCGTCGCCTCACGTCGCCTTTGTCACGGCCGACAAGCTGCATAGTAGCAGCATAATGCAAGTTATCATTTCAGTTAAAGTTTTGGATTGCCGATCCACAGACACACCAGGATTATATCCTTCCTTTATATGTGCGTCCACGTCAGCAGTATCAGGCCTCTATATCCTTTTGTAGGTTTAATGTCTGTGCAGCAGGAATATCAAGTGTCAAAATCGATTAGTAGCTCATGCATGCAAGTGGGTCAAATCCCAGACATTAACCCCCTTCTGCCTCTGCATACTGAAGTTTGAGCTTGGAAGTGCACAGGATAACTTCTGATTTTATTAAATATTACAATTACATACAAGATTACTGACTTACTTACTTGACTATAAATAGACTCTGTGGTTGTAACGATTGCTCGCAGTCTTGTTCAGATGACAACCTGGCTTTGGGACAGACAGAGATGTGTGTGTGGTGTGTGTGGTGTGTGTGTGTGTGTGTGTGCAGTTCAATGTGGTGAAACAGGGGGCTCTCCTGCCCATGCTAGTCCTCAGTACAAACACTGTGTGGAAGATCGTATTTAAATACACACTCTCTTAGCCTGCCCCCTACTGTTGCCCAGACCTACTTTCAAACACACACGTATACACTCACACACACTCTGGGGAAAATACACCCTTAAAACAGGTTGTAGGTGGACAGAAGTGGACTGGCGCTGAGCTGTGAGTTAAATGAGTGTTGGGTGATTTTTCTAAACCCACTCTGCCCAGTTTAAACTCAATTAAGCCGTTTGGAGATAGACTTTGGCCAGAGGACTTTGTGGATCATACTGCCTCTTGTGGTTGAGAGTGGTAGTGCTCCTCCTCTGCTCTTTGCTCTCATTAGCATATGAACAGGTCAATAAACTAATGTTATAATTAACTTAGCCGCCAGTCTTCTGATTGAGAATTTTCCCTCATTCTTAGCATCTGTCTGCAAGGCATTTTGGGATTGTTTTCATTGAGTTTGCATCATGTGTGGCACCTGGGAATTTTCACAACTCAGGAAAGGATTTTTGGAAATCATATTTATCTCCAAACTTTGTCTAAAAAAAGACTATATTTCACTTTACCAGAGCGCATTAAGTCATAGCGCCTCTCTACCTTCTGTTTAATACTTTCACAAAGTTTAAAATGCTGTAATGTCACTTTTAACTGATCTTACTCGTCATTTAATAAAGTTTAGTTAATGTACTGTGGTAAATTTATAACAATTTTCAGGGTTCTTTCTGAAATTGTTCATCAACAACACTACTGTGTACAAATCCTCACTACACGCCCCACAATATTTTGCTGTTGTAGTTCTCAAAGTGGCCAGTTGGTGTCCTCCTCTCCCCATTTCCACCTCCACAGCCTGAGTGAAAGATTGAGCCATCTCTCTCTGCTTTCAGTGACATTTTACAATTGTGACAGTTTGGACACTGAGACTTCACACATCATATAAACTGTCCGGTGTTAACTAATGTTAAAAAACATTTTGGTCATAGTTTTATTGAACAAATCAACAGTGATTTAAGGCGATCACTTCATTACCTTTTTAATATCTTCCCTTCAATATCCAAATCAGGCTTGTGTTTGTGTGCACATGCTTATTTATAGCCACAAAAGAGCACCTGTATCAGTCATAATTGTTACTGGTTTAAAATGTATGTTTTAATAATCATTTTCTCTCTTTTCTCTGTGTTTTTTTTCCAGGAGCTGAAGAGAGTTAAGTGCCAGCAAGTTGTCCGTCCTGGAGCCTCTCCTCCCTGCCCTTCCAACACTTTTTCCCCCAACCGAGCGGCTGTCTTGTGCCTCCATATTTTGGACCTGAAACACACTCAGTCCTGAAGACACACATACACACGAGTTACACACCTCACCGCCAGCCCCACTAACCAGGATGATCACCTCGGAGCTCCCTGTCCTTCAGTGAGTGAAACACACAGTTGAGAGAAAAAGAAAATTGCATGCATTTACTCTTTGTGGTTTTATAATCCTTCACGGCCTCTTGGACCCTCTGCTGCCGTTTTTGTTTTTTTTAAATACAAACTATCCCACGAATAAGAAAATCGGCAGCTCAGCCTTTTTTAACTATGCACCAATACTGTGTAATTCCCTACCCAAGGCTCTGAGAGATGCAAGCACAGTGATCATTTTTAAATGACAATTGAAAACGTATTTATTCAGCATTGTCTTTAAATAACTGTCACTCTTCCTGTGTTTTATACTTATCTTTTATATGTTTTATTTTTCCCATAACTTCTTTTGTTTTATTGCTTGGTTTTATCGTGACGTGTTTTCATGTTTTAATCTGTCCGTTTTTATTTAGTCTCTTGTTTCTCGACATTGATCTACTCACCATGTATGAAAGGTGCTTTATAAATTATGTTTATTATTGTTGCAGTACTGTAGAAAAAGCTTTAAAATAAGTGGTGCTCTTTGTAGTTTGTACTGGTTATCCCTCTGTCAGTACAAGTACTTTGGTTTGCTTTTCTTGCTTTCACGTGAAGAGTAATATCCGTCATTTGCTCTGTAGATGAATAAAAGCTTTCGAATGCATAGGAGTCATATGTTTTTTTTCCTGTGTTACTCTCTCAGGGACTCGTCCAATGAATCTGGGGCAACAGACGCAGTGGGTTTAAGTATAGGCATAGGTGAGATTGAAGATCCAGAGGTGAAAGGCAAGAAGAAGAGAGGGAGGCCCGGAAAACAAGCCCCGGTATGAGTCTGTGTCAGTGGAGGAAATGAGTGTGATTGTACGAGTGTGTGCTGCAAGATTTGAGGAAACAAGCTGTTATGACCCCCAGCGTATGTAAGTCTGTGTTTGTGTGCACCTGGAAGTGTATATTTCTGTTTCTCGTGTGAGTGTTTGGGTTTCTTTGTTTCCTCCCTGCGTTACTGACCTCTCTGTCTGTACAGACAACCAATAAGAAGCCTCGGAAGTCGCCGACGGACAAGGCCGCGGGCGTAGCGAGAGGGCGAGGGAAAGCCAACGGCGTGGCTCAGCATAATGGAGACGGCGGAGACCCCGTCACTCTGTTTGAAGTGGTCAAACTGGGCAAGAGTGCCATGCAGGTGGGTGAATGTAGTTGTGTCCATACTCAAAACATAAGCTTTATAATATTTGCATTATTCATTCAAATATATTTATTTGGCTCACTGTTGTGATTGTGTGTTTCCTTCTCTGTGTGTGTGTGTGTCCAGTCTGTGGTGGATGAGTGGATCGAGTCGTATAAACAGGACAGAGACTTGGCGCTGCTGGATCTCATCAATTTTTTCATCCAGTGTTCAGGGTGCAAAGGTAAGGCTAATGAGAACTACTGAAATTTGGTGTCGTACATGTGTCAAACAACTGGACTGAAAGATCTGATTAGAATCCTGCCATCATTGTTCTGTAACCAGGCACCGTGAGGATTGAGATGTTCAGGAACATGCAGAACGCAGAGATCATTCGCAAGATGACCGAAGAGTTTGATGAGGTAACTGTCTGCTCCAGTCAGGGAGTAATAAATGTTCAAGTCAAAGTTTTGTCTTTGGTTTGCAAGGATGTATTGCTGTATTTATCAGCAAGGAACATGTGTTGCCTGTCCATAGAAGCTGTGTGCTCTTCTCAGGTTCTGGTTATAGCAGGAATAATCCTCCACAGGATAATAGGGGTGGGGAAAAAATGTATACAGCATAGTATCGCAATATTTTGATCTCAATCTTTTATTGTGTAAACTACTAACGTCTAAACAATCCGACGGCAGGCCAAGCCGCTATTCTGTCTTTCAGAGGTTGTAGCGGGCTCAGTCGTAAAGCTAGAGTGAGGATACGCTAAAGGGAAGAATGCTATATAACGCTCCAAAGTTAAGCTAAATTTTGGAAAAACTGACATGGCTATTGTCAAAGGGGTCCCTTGACCTCTGACCTCAAGATATGTGAATGAAAACTGAGATGAACGGAGTGAAAACTGTATCTTATTAGATAAAATAGATGTTGACAAACTGCATAGTTTACAGTTGAAAAAAAAAAGGTAATGAATCGCAATATATCTTATCGCAAAATGTTTAAAATTTCAATAAGATCGTATTGAGACTTGTATCATAATATCATATCGTGGGGCCTCTGGTGATTCCCAACCCTTACAGGATAATGAAGGCGTCAAATGGATTTGATACTTTATCCTACGTCTCTTATCAAACCAAGATGAAATTCACTGAGCTCTCACACCACGTTTTTACTTTTTTCTTGTACCATCTTCTCACAACATGACATTTTTTAACAGAGCCAAGACCAAAACAAATAGCAGCGGTTTAACAGATAAAAGGGGTTCTGTTCTTCTTCATTGGTAACAAATGTATTCTCAGCTTAAACCATAAAATCATAACAAGCAGCCAGAATGAACAAATGTGTCCACGTTACTGAAAACATGTCCCTCATCTTTCTTTAAAGCAACTCTGATGGGAAAGTCGTGCTGGTACCAGATCATTCTAATAAACGCTAATGAAATCCCTCTGATCACTTTGTTTCTGTCAACAGGACAGCGGCGATTACCCTCTCACCATGCCGGGGCCCTTGTGGAAGAAGTTCCGCTACAACTTCTGCGAGTTCATCAGCGTTTTGATCCGCCAGTGTCAGTACAGCATCATCTACGACGAGTACATGATGGACACGGTGATCTCCCTCCTCACCGGGCTGTCGGACTCTCAAGTGCGAGCCTTCAGACACACCTCCACATTAGCAGGTAACGACACCGGCTTTATGGGGACTGCAACGGTTCTTATCATTACCATAAAACATTTATTTTTACAGCTGCATGTCGCTGAAGAGTAATTAAATGAGTCACACACACCTCTACATTGGCCAACAGTGAATGATAACACCACTAATGTTCTTTTAGTAGCGCTATATCTTAAAAGTGGCAGATAATGACGATAAATAAAGGTCTGTAAAGATAATAAAGCAGTTAAAAACAGTTGAAATGCCACCCATCACTTGAAAAGTTGTTTGATTTGATGTGAGAGACCGCTGCATCTTCCTGCTTTTGATACACCATATTTGCATGTAATTATTTTGTTTGCCACAATAAAAAATTGAAGATTTCTGTGTTGTAAACTTGATATTGTACAATTTAATTTATACTTGTATACAGGTCTTTTACAAGATCACAACATCAGAAATGTATGTATTTCGCTTGGAAAAGTCTGAAGCATTTAAATGTGTATTTATTACTGAGCCTTAAATGTGCATTTTTTTTTTTTTTGTCTCTGCTGCACAGCGATGAAGCTGATGACGGCGCTGGTGAATGTGGCGTTGAACCTGAGCATTCACCAGGACAACACCCAGAGACAGTACGAGGCCGAGAGGAACAAGATCGCCGGCAAACGAGCCAACGAGAAGCTGGAGCTGCTGTTACAAAAGAGGAAGGAGGTCGGCTGACGTTTGATGTGACTTTTCAGATTTGATATTAGAATCTTTTAGAAGCTTTTTACACAGAACTTTCGGGCATACAGCTGAAATTATTTCTCAACTTAGTGTACTATGGTATGTTCTATTAATTAGGAGTAACAGCTGTTGTTATTGTTTAGCTTGTTGGGATACTCCGCTGTATATCAAAATGTTTATAAAAATGTCCACAGATGGTTTAGCCTAAAACTTTGTGTTTTTGTTTTTGCAGCTTCAGGAAAACCAAGATGAAATAGAGAATATGATGAACTCCATCTTCAAGGGAATCTTTGTGCATCGCTACAGGTACACTTTGTGCATGTTGATGATGATGTGATTATTGCTATTTGTATTTTTTTAGAAGATAACATTACTTCAGTTAGATGTAGTGATGCTTAATAGCAGCCCAGTCAGTCCTAATGACCGCAAACATTGATCATGTTGGTAGTTAACAATCCGACGTGACCAGTTTTTGTCAAATGTTGTCTGTTCTTGCAGTTTAGAGCCTTGTTTTTCACAATAATAATAACAATAATAATGATGGTCGTGATTTTATTTTCCAGGGATGCAATTGCTGAAATCCGAGCCATCTGTATTGAGGAGATCGGAGTGTGGATGAAGATGTACAGCGATGCTTTTCTCAACGATAGCTACCTGAAATATGTTGGTTGGACACTACACGATAGGGTAAGCACACAGTCGTACCACCGCCTCACTGTTTAGTAGTTGTTTTTCTCACATTTCTTCAAGACTTGGTTGATGTTTTAATGCACCACTTAATGAATTGATTCAATGGGTCTGATGATGTTTACTCATAGACAGGCTGGTAGATCTTAAGCCAACTGGGATCCGCTTTTAATTGTCTCTCTCTTTTTCAGCAAGGAGAGGTGCGTCTGAAGTGCCTGAAGGCTCTGCAGAACCTGTACACAAACCGAGAACTGTTCCCCAAGTTAGAGCTGTTCACCAACCGCTTCAAGGTAACACACACAAGAGTGAAAATAAGAATCCTGACTGCTTTTAAGATAGTCAACAGTAGGACTGCTGAGATTTTATGATTTCTGTTGCCTTTCTGCTCATTTATTCCATCTCTTTCCCTGTTCAATCATATCTGTTTTGACAGGACCGCATCGTATCAATGACGCTGGATAAGGAGTATGATGTGGCTGTGGAGGCCATCAGACTGGTCACACTCATCCTGCAGTGAGTAACTTCAATGCTTTTTGTCTTTTTATCCTATAAACTCTGGAGTATTTCTCTATTTTCAATTAACTCATAACGGGTCTTAATCCCATAACTGTCAAGTCATTCAAAGCGCACATGTTTAGGGTCACTACTCAATATTGTAGACATGATGCTTCAGAGTGGGATGGGAATGGACCGAGCACTGAGCTTTGACATCAGGCCTAACTAGGGTTGTTCTGCAGGCTCAGTTTACGTAGAATGATCATCACACTTGGGGCCACAAATATCCCTTTATATGTTTAATACATTTAGTTTCATGTAGATCTTATTCTCTGGACACTAAGGTCAATTTTTTAAACTTTGTGTTGACTGTAAGTCGTTTTGATTATCTGTTGCAGGGGCAGTGAAGACGCTTTATCCAATGAGGACTGTGAGAACGTGTACCATCTGGTTTACTCTGCCCACCGACCAGTGGCAGTTGCTGCCGGAGAGTTCCTGCACAGGAAGTGAGTCCATCCTGAGGTCTTTCTCCTCACCGTCTTTCCTCTTTTTTCGCTCTCTGCTTCTGTCTATTCACTTTTCCTCTCTCTCAATCTCACGTTCTCTATCCCTCTTTCTCTCCGTCAGACTGTTCAGTCGTCACGACCCGCAGGCAGAGGAGGCGCTGGCTAAGCGCAGAGGGAGGAGCAGTCCCAACGGAAACCTCATCCGCATGCTGGTGCTCTTCTTTCTGGAGA
Source organism: Sebastes umbrosus (assembly GCF_015220745.1). Classification (NCBI taxonomy): domain Eukaryota; kingdom Metazoa; phylum Chordata; class Actinopteri; order Perciformes; family Sebastidae; genus Sebastes; species Sebastes umbrosus. The sequence goes on along the minus strand of NC_051284.1, from coordinate 22,180,347 downwards.
GTGAGGTAACACATGATTCACACATGACATATTAAACATACTGAGTATGCACAAGGGTACTTTATTTTTTTAAGCTAAAATCTTAGCTGTTTTGAAATAATAAATCAATGTTATGTCCTTTTGGTGCGGTGAAGTATGGTAAAACCTTGAAACTGGCATATTTGCATCATTTTATACTGTATTGATAATGAGAACAGTCGTCGTCAGGTCGTCCTGTCCTGGTTGACAGTGACAATAAAGTAAATAATATTTTACATTGGAGTTACTCGATCGTTTGATGACATTTCACTCTGCTAACACGAAATGTCACCATCTTTGTAGTTGATTAAAAGTTGTGGATTTCAGCTGTAAGATTTCACACAATGCCTGCAAAATCAAGTGTCTGTCTGTGTGCGTAGCTCCATGAGCATGCAGCCTACCTGGTGGACTCACTGTGGGAAAGCTCTCAGGAGCTGCTGAAGGACTGGGAGTGTATGACTGAACTTCTGCTGGAGGAGCCTGGGCAGGGAGAGGAGGGTAAGACACACACACTGTTCTTGTTCTGAAATTGCTTTAGGTTACTTCACATCAAGCACAGCTAGAAGAGATGATGTAATGAAATCTTGTTCATTGAAACTCTCTCTTTTTAATCCCTCTCTCTCTGTTTCTGACCGTTCACTTTCCCTTTTGTCTCCCCGTTTGTTTCTCTCCCTCCTCTATATATATATATCTGTCTCTCTCTCTCTCTCCGTCTGTCTTGTCCCTGCAGTGTTGTCAGACAGACAGGAGAGTGCTCTGATAGAGCTGATGGTGTGCACCATCCGACAGGCAGCAGAGGCACACCCACCTGTCGGCAGAGGCACCGGCAAACGGGTAGGTCAAGCAATGCACACTATACTTTCAGCATCAAAGAACAAATATTTAGATATCTATGTTCCAAGACTGTGTACTTTATGCTTGACAGGAGATCAAATTGGCGAGTATCAGTTTGCTGTGGGTGTGACGATGAGAGAAACAGCTTCGTTGAAAGCTGCTATAAGATTTAACAAGCCAACATATAGTTTGTTTTAATCAAACTCTGGTGCGGTTCATTTGGGCAGTTGTGAACGCAGTAATCGTCCTCTGGTGCGGACGAAAACAACTAGTCCGAGACCGTTTGCAAGAGGTGGTCTCGGACTGTTTCCAAGCAAACCGAAACGCAGGCTGCCTGTGCATTTGTTGAGATGGACACAGTTAAATGACAGGTAAATATGAGTGCCAGAGGTCTGGCTAGGACTTCTGCAGAAGTCGGATGTTAACTTGACATCTGGGCCGAAGAGAACATACAGAATATGATAAATAAAGTCAACAAAAATAATGACGTTTATAAAATAATTTGAGATTAACTGGAGGAGAAGCGATTTGTGCCGAGTCAAAGTGAAAAAAACTATACATGACAGCAATATTTCAAATTCCACGATTCCTTGCATAGAAGTGTCAGCTCTCGAGGTGAAAAAGATAAATTCGCTCCTTCATACACACCCCTCAGCAAATTATTTTTTTTAATTTGGTCCACCTCTGATTTGTGCACTGTGAAACCACACCAGACTAAATAGAAAACAAACCCCTCTGATTCGGACTAGCCAAACGGACTATGGCCGGTGAAAGTGCCCTAAGAATATCAAAAAGTTAAGCTATCTCGCTAAGTTTGTCAAAATAATAATGTCAACAACTGAATATCTTTTTTGTTCATTTGTATATTTGTTTATTTATGTATTTACTTAACATTTTCTTATGTATTGTCAGCAAGACACAGTATCCTTGGCGGATTTATGAGAAAGGGACAGAGGTAGCAAAAGCAGATTTTTTTTCTACACGCGGTTCATAATGAGAGGACAGAATAGTCCATCTAACACAAACTCGCCCTTTCTTCTGGTTATTTTTACACCTACTACCTCATTTGACCTTAAGTTTTTGTGTCTGCTCGTCCAGGTGCTGACAGCGAAGGAGAGGAAGACCCAGATAGACGATAAGAACAAACTGACAGAGCACTTCATCATGGCTCTGCCCATGCTTCTGTCCAAGGTAAGACGTCCAGCATGCAGTCTGCACAGGGCCAGCAGCAGCGGGGCCGGTGACTCTGATTAATGAGCGAGCTGAGTGACTGATCTGTTTGTCGAAATAATTGATCAGGGTGTAACTTATATAGTCATGAGAAGTGTTATTGAATGTGTGCCACTCTGGGCAAGTGTGCCGGCCAAATGCTTAAAATGTAATCGACCATTTTACCTACTATGAAACAGAAACAAAGTTGATTGATGGGTCTGTCTTTCTCTTTTCTGCCTTTCTGTCTGCTTGTGCTTCTTTATATAATTCCCACCTCTCCATCTCCTTCTCCACAGTACCAGGCAGACTCGGAGAAGGTAGCCAACCTGCTGCAGATCCCTCAGTTCTTTGACCTGGACGTGTACAGCGCCGGGCGCATGGAGAAGCACCTGGACGCCTTGCTGAAGCAGATCCGGCTGGTGGTGGAGAAGCACATTGAGATGGACGTGCTGGAGGCCTGCAGCAAGACTTACAGCATCCTCTGCTCCGAGGAGTACACCATCATGAACCGCGTGGACATCGCCCGCTCGCAGCTCATCGACGAGATGACGGATCGCTTCTCGCACTCTGTCGAAGAGCTGCTGCAGGAGGTACGACGGGAAGAGTAGCAGGCGTTGGGTGTATATGTGATCTATAATGTCTGTTAGCGGAGCATGTCTTTGAAATTCAGTCTCAAGCTGCACAGGAAGTGTGGACGCGCAGGTGTACTGGTGTTTAAGACGCATACATATAACATCAACATCCTTAGTCTTTGTTTAGTAACAGGTGTTTGTTATTCTGCAGGCTGAGGAGGCCGATGATGACGATATCTACAATGTTTTATCTACGCTCAAGAGACTCACAGCCTTCCACAAGTAAGACTCTCTCTCTCTACTAACTTGATGACTGAACATACTCTATGAACTCTAATGTGTTTCCCTCCTGTTTCCTGACTCAGTGCGCACGACTTGACACGGTGGGATTTATTTGGGAGCTGCTACCGGCTGCTGAAGGCGGGCATCGAGCAGGGCTCCATGCCGGAGCAGATAGCCGTGCAGGCCCTGCAGTGCTCCCACTACTCCGTCCTCTGGCAGCTGGTCAAGATCACGGAGGGGGCTCCCAGCAAGGTGCTGGATTCACCTGACTGACTTTAACGCCACACACTCAGATCCCAGGTTTATCCTCAGTAAGGGGCTCACAGTAAAGACTGCCGTGGCCCAGAGGGGACAGGAGCTTATCTGTATTTCTGCTGAGAGAAAATTCATCTCCCCATCGGACAGGATTCAGGGGCTTACCCCCAATCTATCTCATTTCACACTTAAACACCGCACAGAGGCATCAGATCCCAGGGCTGGTATTTCGTAGTGGCATGAAGCCCAAACCTTCAGTTTAACTCGTATTGCTGCTGGGGAACATTTTGGCCCCCTCCTACAGTGCACTATTTTAAAGTGAAGGATGGTCTCTTTAGCTTAAGTTCAATAGCAGATTAAAGATTCCCCATGTGGGCCCATTAAATGTCACTTAATTCTTCGCTATTACAGTTTTTTATGATTGCTTAAAGATTTCACATACCGGAGGAAAACAACCAATCAGAGCCGAGCTGGAGTCTGCCGTCTCTGAGCAGCTGTCAATCACTCACAAACGCCGATCAAACAGTCAAACTAGGCAGCGCTGATCAAATGTGAATCAATGTTCTGTTACTGTAATGCCTATTTCTCGCCTCAAATGTTTTCAGAAACATCTTGTAGTGTACTGTTTAGCTGTTAAAATGAGAAAGTTTGTGACCCTGCAGTCATGTTGAGATCAGTTGAGGAAATACCAAGCACCGCCCCCACCAGCCAGAGCACAGCCAATAGGAACGCTCTCTCTGAAATGACATGAATGGAATTTTTGCCAAATGATGCCAAAAAATGTCTGCCTACTGCCACTTTAAGTGTGTTAGAAATTGAAAAATAAACTGTAACTAGAGCTGCAACTAAAGATTATTAATATTTTAATTCTACATATAAAACGGCCTGGGCTCGGTCATCATTAGTTGATCATTATTGGCGCTCTCTGAGCCCTTTGACAGACTCGACCAGCGTCAACACGAAGCGTATTGATTCTTCTGCCTCAATGAAGTTAGCCGATGATTTAATGAAATCATTAAAGTTTGATCACTTCACTGGTGCAGTTAGCCAGGGAAAGACATTTAGCCTGACTGATACTGCTGTTTAATATTGATTTCTGTTTAAGTGCTCATTATTTCACACTAATGGTTTGTTGTGTGTGTGTGTGTGTGTGTGTATGCAGGATGACCTGTTGGCTCTCAGGAGAGTGGTGAAGTCTTTCCTGGCTGTGTGCCAGCAGTGCCTCTCCAACGTCAACACACCAGTCAAAGAACAGGTAACAACACACACCTGATGTGACCTGCTCACACCTTCACTTTCACTACAGAATTAGACGTATTGTAATTTATTCACAAGTAATCACATATTCACAATAAATGCACATGCATTTACATTCACATAGCAACATTGAATGAAATACAAAATTAAATGGTGTGAATAATACAGAAAAAGAATGTATACCCAGGAGAGAGCCAGAGATAAGGACACAGCCAAGACTTTCAAATTAAAAGTTAATCGCAGTTTCTTACAAATTTTTTTTTTTTATTTGATCAATTTATTTTGATGTTCTTAAAGACTAGAGATGAAAATAGCTAGAAATGTTTTTGTCGACCCATCAAAAAATGTATGTTTACTTTGACAAAACAAGTGTTTTCTGTTATCACAAGAAATCAAACTTTAGTTTTGTTGTAAAATGAACAGCTAACATTTTTTCATCAAATCCTAACTCCTCCTTTGTGCCCTCTTATTCAGGCGTTCATGCTCCTCTGCGACCTGCTGATGATCTTCAGTCACCAGCTAGTGTCCGGCGGCAGGGAGGCCCTCCAGCCGCTGGTCTTCAACCCCGACAGCACGCTGCAGAACGAGCTGCTCAACTTCGTCCTGGACCACGTCTTCATCGACCAGGACGATGAGAGTCAGAGCATGGGTGAGAGCTTCTCACGGGGCGCTCTGTTTTTTTGATCCAAGCACATTGGATGCTCTTTCTCTTCTTAACTTCACTTTCTGTCTCCGCGTAGAGGGAGACGAGGAGGACGAGGCCAACAAGATCGAGGCTCTCCACAAAAGGAGAAATCTGCTCGCGGCTTTCTGCAAACTCATCATCTACGACATCGTAGACATGCCCGCTGCTGCCGACATCTTCAAACACTACATGAAGGTGACTGTTCATCTGTACTTGATACTTAATATCGACATAATCAACATAAAATAAAGAGGCAAAATGAAACACATTGCCATTAACACATTTAGAGACCATTAAAACTGTATGTAAAAAGGTGATTTAAAAGATAGCAATAGATCTAGATTGCAGAACAGATTTCGCAGTAATTTACCCTTGCAATATCTTTAATTTCCTATTATTTAATGATACAGTATTGTAAAGTTTGCACTAGGATGTAGCAGAGGAAAAAGCTTTCTAATGCAAAATCTATTGGGAAAACGATGAGCTTTTTTCTTTTAAGCAAACAAAAAAGTAGCCTAAGTTGGGATGTCAAATTTTACAAATGAATGTACTAAACTGTCTTGTTTCTCCGCCTCAGTATTATAATGATTACGGGGACATCATCAAGGAGACTCTGAGTAAAACCAGACAGACGGACAAGATTCAATGTGCCAAGACGCTCATCCTCAGTCTGCAGCAGGTGAGACATTGATGAAGACAATATTACAGGCTACATGCACACACGGCTCTCTGGCTCGAGATCTCAACACTTTGTCATCGTGTGCGTTGCAGCTGTTCAACGAGCTGCTGCAGGACCAGGGGCCCAACCTGGACCGGACGTCGTCTCACGTCAGCGGCATCAAGGAGCTGGCCCGCCGCTTCGCCCTCACCTTTGGCCTGGATCAGATCAAGACCAGAGAGGCTGTTGCCACGCTGCACAAGTAAGACTACGAGTGCTGTGTCCTGTAGGGGGGGGGGGGAGGCTAGACTGGGCTCACAGCTGTAATCAGACAAGGAGGAAATTAGGAACACTTTAGCTGAGGTTAGAGTGAGTTCAAAGATAATAAGGGGATTAGAAAGTTTTGCAGATGATTGTGCTGCATTTCAGTGATGCTGATTTGACTCTGTAAATAAAAATGTGAATATTAGGTTTAGGATTTGACTATTTTTCTATCAATAATAACTTTTTTTTAGGTTGTGTAGCTAACAATACGGCCATCTGAGCCACTTTGTTTGTTTTGCATTAACACCGTCAACTGGCTTTTCTTTTTAACACACACAGAACAGACAGCCAGTGGACCGTGGGGAGATAGTCACTGAATTTGACAAAAAGTGTATTAGATTAGAAGCACAGCGGAGTGGAGGCATTTAAACTTTTGTATAATATAAGTTTATATTTAAGTTGTCTTGGCGACATATCTTACAATATTAGGCTATTTAATATGCTATTAATTAATTAATCATTTATTTGGCATATTTCCCCAGACACATTTTGGCCGTTGATCGTTTAATCTCACTACACGTGATGCTGGCAAAAAGCCGGCATATTTGTTTTAAAATGAAAGAGTTCATTGATGGTGAAAAAAGATGTATATCTACCTGTCAGTATGTGCTCAGTACTACAGCCTCCTGTGACTATTTATGTGACTTTTACTGTCTCTGTTGCTCACTTTGTGTTGCTCTACATTTCTTTTTACTGACTTTACTTGTTTTTCTCCCTCTCTCTTTGTCTACTTTATATTTCTTTCTCTGTCTCACTCTCTCTCTCGTATCAGGGATGGAATAGAGTTTGCATTTAAGTACCAGAATCCTCGAGGACCAGAGTTTCCTCCTATCAACCTGGCCTTCCTCGAGGTCCTGAGTGAATTTTCCTCCAAACTAATCCGCCAAGACAAAAAGACAGTGTAAGTACTCCCCTCCATCTTTTTTCCTACCGTAAAGCCAAACTCAGTCTGTGACGTTACACGTTTTAATTTCAATATAAATGTCTCCTCAGCCACTCGTACCTGGAGAAGTTCATGTCCGAGTCGATGTCAGAGCGCCGGGAGGACGTGTGGCTGCCACTGATCTCCTACAGGAACAGCCTGCTGACGGGAGGAGACGAGGACCACATGTCTGTCACGTCGGGCTCCAGCAGCAAGGCCGGCTCGGTCCGCAGCAAGAAGGGACGACCGCCGGTACACAAGAAACGCATCGAGGGTGAGGAGAAACAGATTAGGGTTACCCGGTTGATTCGGGTCGGCTTTGCTGCACTGAATCAGTTATGTAATAGGAGACATGTTCATGGTTATCTGCTGCCGTGTTACTGACGCTGTGTGTTCATTTTCAGAAGAGAGTAGCGTTGAGGGCTCGTGGTTGTTGCGTAACGACACTCTTCAGACACCGGGAGCGCTGCAGACTCCTCAGCTCACCTCAACAGTCCTCAGAGAGAACAGACCAGCAGAACACATGCCCGACCCGGACTCAGAACCCGGATCAGAGAACGACTTTGTACACAAGTGAGTGTATACACATAATGAAAATATAAACATTAACATAAATTTGTTACGTTTATTTAAAGACAGAGAAGATAAGAATCTGTTAGCATCTTCTATATGTATGTTGACCCTCTGTTTGTCTTCAGTCCTCAGATGCAGATGTCGTGGCTCGGCCAGCAGAAGATGGAGGAGGTGAACAGGAAGGACCGGACGGGCATGAACTACATCAAGGCACGCAGCAATCAGGGCGTCCGGCAGACTGTGTAAGTGGAAGCCCGGCTTCATACCGCCACCATGTTTCCTGTCAGTCCTCTGCTGAATTAGACAGCAAAGAACAAAGATGATAAACAGATGGAAATGCTTCTTCTTTTCAATTGTGTTTTCTTTGTCTTACTTTTAATGACATTTCCCATCAGGCGTGGGTTGATGGAGGATGACGCAGAGCCCATCTTCGAGGACGTGATGATGTCATCGCGAGGCCAGCTGGAGGACATGAACGAGGAGTTTGAAGACACTATGGTGATCGACCTGGTCAGTAACGTCACTTTCTTTCACAGCATTTGTGAAATTTTTATAGACGAAATAAAGACAAATAATAAAGATCGTTGTCTTAATTCATTATTTTTATGCTTCTGCACCGTATCAGTGTTTTCGGGTTGTCTGTCTTTACGTACGTCTGACCCATTCTCGTGAACGTGATATCTCAGGAACGCCTGGAGGGAATTTTCTTCAAACGTCCTCTTGAACTCAAGGATGAACTGATTAGATTTTCGTGGTCAAAGGTCACTGTGACCTCACAAAACACGTTTTTGGCCATAACTCACAAATTTATACGCTAATTAGGACAATTTCACACAAATGTCTAAAATGATAAATGATGAAATTATGACATTTTGGACAGACATGGATGTAAACTGCAACATGACTGGTTGGCAGAGGCATACAACCGCGAGGCAGTAATTCTAATTCTTAATTAAATGTCCTCATTTTGTCCTTCCCAGCCGCCATCGAGGAACAGACGTGAAAGAGCGGAATTAAGACCAGACTTCTTTGACTCTGCAGCGATGATTGAGGACGAGTCGGTAAGTAAAACTTTGAAACTGAAACTGATAAGCCTGTAGAATTCAAACTTTTCAACTCTGGTGCCCCTTAGTGGTAATCAAAAAACGACACTGTGGCAGACAGCAATGCATACTGCTTAATGCAGGGTTACACCCACAGACTGTGTATAAGAAGTAGCCGTAGTCACCGTGACGTCATTCATTTGTTTGTAGACTGCTGTTTTGAAGCCTCGAGTTCTACATTTTGTCCGTCGTTATCTTGTTTTTTTTGCAACCAGAAGTGACACGAGAGGGTGGAGCTAAATACAACCAAACGCTGAGTAAGACGTTTTTAGGCGACCATAAAGGTTATAATTAACTTCCATGACCTGAGAACACACTGTGAAAGGGTTAAAGTTGTAAGACGAAAACACAGACAACTCCCAGACCGGACAACGCCGTGGAGGCGACCTGTCAATCACAATGTAGCCACGCCCTAAAGCATCCCCTGCTTTATGGTCTATTTGACTCTAAATGGGACCATAATTTACTAAATGAACATCATGCTGTATTGAAGAAGACTTGAAACTAGTGATTGAGACCATAAACTCATGTTTACAATGTTTACTGAGGTAATAAATCAAGTGAGAAGTAGGCTCATTTTCTCATAGACTTCTATACAATCAGACTTCTTTTTGCAACCAGAGGAGTCGCCCCCTGCTGGCTACTAGAGAGAATGCAAGTTTAAGGCACTTCAGCGTTGGCTTCACTTCTCAGACCCGGAGGTTGCCAACTGTTTTTGTTTAAGATTGTCTGACTGTCGCTCTCCTCTCCATTGTTCCAGGGTTTCAGCATGCCCATGTTCTGATCTGGGAAGAAGAAAAGATCCTGAGCTCAGGATCCACATCAGGAGTAAACAGAATGGGGGGTGTTTGGGACGTCTAACCCAGATAACCTGCAAATCAAACTCTTAAGAAGAAGAAAAAAAACATTGTTGACGTACTTTTCTCTTTCTATAAGACCTGATGGAAGGATGTTTTGTCAAGCGGATCCACTGATGGATCCCGCATCGGCTGAAGTGTGAAGCAAGGATCGCCTCTGTTCTTTCAGGCGGGGCCGGAGGATCCAGAATATTCTCCAGAATCTAGTCCGGATTTATTCAAGAGCTTCGTCTTGCTCCAAATCTTCCTCCTCCTCCTCTTCCTCCTCCTCCTCCTTCCCAGCCTGTTGGTTTAGCTCTCGTTAGCGGTAGCTCTGATGGCGCTCTGGCTAAGTAATCCTGCTGCCGGCCGACGAGCACTCGCAGTTTTTACGGTTCCCCCGTTCCACAGATGTACAGTTGTTTGGTTCCGCTCCCGATCAGCAGCACAGAGCAGCGTAACACTCTGTACAGCCCCCCCTTGTTTTGGTGTCGCACTTCGATCCGTCTGGTTAAATCCGACATAGAGAGGATCTCAATACTAAGTGTTCTATATATTTGCTCTTATTACCACCCCCCTACCCCCACCTCTCTCTGTACGCCATCCGAGTCCTTGTACGTGGTGGTGCTGGTGTGTGATGTGTGTGTGTAAAGTGTTGGTGGTGATGATGATGATGGTTGAGTAGTCGCACATGCACACGGAGGTTGTAGACTGACCCGGCGGAAGTGATGTAACTGTCTTGTGTGTAATGTCAAAGCAAAAGGTTGTCATTTGACGGCGAAGCCACCTCCTCCCCTCCAACCGACCTCGGACAGACGCCTCCACCCTCCCAGATCTCGGTTCTGCACACACACACACACACACACACACACACACACACCTTGGATAAGTTTTTGAAGTTAAAAAGTTTTAAAAAAAGACAATAAACATATTTTGAATTCCGTAGCTTTAGTACTAAAGTTTTAAATCAAGTGTGTTTTTGTTTTTGTCTGATGTTTGTACAGCTTTTTCTTGAATATGTATCTTGTTTGTTGCCAAATTGTGGCCTACATACTTACAGTATATTCCAGCCCCGTCCCCCTTCACCTGTGACTCCTATTCAACGGTTACCAAGCTCAGATTGTTGATGTGGGACGTCAGTTTTTAACGCGCTGTATGGTCTGATTGTAATCGTTTCACAGTTCAGTATTACGGCAGATTACCTGTTAGGTTGGTTCATTTTACAATTGAGTTTTTACGCCCGCCTTCAGTGTTAACTGATCCAAGAAGTTTTAAGATTCGTTGTTATCATTGTTCAAATCCAGTGCAGTGACGGGATTTTTTATGTCTGACAGATTTGTTTGAATGTGTTTTGAATGTTTCCAGCCATATCGTCGTTCACCCACCGTCGGTTAATCAATCGTTTACGTTTTCCCCTCGGCTGGCTTGGCAGTCCTCCTGTAAATATCAGAGACAATTGGATCTTTTCTGCAGTGCAGTTGACATCAGTTGCCCTAAAATGCTCTAAAAGCCTGTTTTTTTTTTTCTGTGAACCTAAATTCTTTTTAATAAAATAAAATCTGTAATCGATTTATGGACCAGTGTTTGTGTGTGACTTTGTTTCACAACAACCTCAGTAGAGTTCAAAACAGCTGTTGTTTTCATAGTGGATTATAACTGTGTGGCGCTTCACAGTTCATTTTTGACCTTGGAAACAGTTACAGTTGACGAAACGATCTCAACTTAAGGTCCACTTGCTCACTTGTTCCGGAGCTTTCGACGGTTTCACATGATCCTCATCGGCAGGTCGAGTTTGCTCAGTTGCCGTCAAACGGTAGATGTTCAAACTTTCCAAAGACCCGTTTCCACCACAGGAACTTTCACCCGGAACTAGGAACCTTTTGAGGAACTCTTTGCTTTTCGACCGCAGGGACCAGGGTTTAAATTATGTCAATTATGTAAATTATGAGTACGTCTCGTCCACAGTGACTTACAAATTGAGTTAGACAGCTCAAATGTTGCACAGCGACCTGCAATCTGCTGATGAGGACCATGTGATAGAGTCGAAGGCTCCGTAACCTGATTAAAAACGACGGACTATTTCTCAGCCAGGCGCAGTCACTTCCTGAATGCTAAGCTAATCGGTCGCTAGCTGTAGTTTATTCACTGACAGACACGCAAGATACGCTTAATATTGTCACCTAGTTGTCTCGGCAAGATAGCAATTAAGCGTATTTGCTAAACTATTCCTTAACTTCTGAAATACATTTTTCATTCATTTGAACATTTCAGCTCTTTGTGAATGTCCTGAGTTTCACCACCAAATTTTTGTTATACATTTGATTCACACATCGGACAAAGCAGCCGTCCACTTACTCTAGATCATGTGATTTTATCCTTAAAACCAACACTATGGAAAAAAACAACAACTTAAAAGTAAAGAAAACACACACGGTATTGAGTCCATGATTTATTTTACAAACGGCAGAGCGGATCCTGCCGGAGAGGAAAGGCACACTTCCAGGTTGTGAAAACGACTTTTTCTTGAGCTTAACAGAGGACAAAAACACAGGGTCTGAAAGCTCAAACTACAGTACACACCAGAAACCTCAACAACTAAATACAGTACATGAACTACTGTGGAAACACTGTACGTGGCAGCAGAGTGCAGTGTGTCTGCATTTCCACTACTGTACTGTACTATTATGTTAGTTGCTTGTGTTTTTTCGCTTGTTGTAATTTACCCTTACAGATACAATCTGGTTCTCAAAATGTCAAATCATACCAACAATAGTGACCAATATGGCCACTACTGATGCGGCTATTGCTTTAAATGTGTGTGCCCACTATCATTCTGTTCAGGTACTGTAAAATGTGTTAGGATTTTATCATTTCATATCAGTGGTAAAGTTGTAAAGATGCAAGTGCTGATTTTGTATACAGAGCACCAATAGATCCCCTGAAGTGTAAGGTTTACAGTTTTTAGAAGGGACATTTGGGGCTGCTATTAAGCACTTAGAAAATCAAGTAGTGTATCTTTATGTGCTGCTTTCAGTGGAGTGGTAAATGACTAAAACAAACATCTGCTTGGCAGGCTACCCAAGTCTTCACCACGGGGGTACCACTGCAGTTCACTTGAATGTAAAGTCAGCATCAGGGAAAATCCCACAGCGACGGACAGAGTTAATGTGGACACAGTTTGGGTGAGTTTCACAGAGGAATGTTGGCGTGTTTCTTCCAGGGGTTGATCTGCTTCTTGCTGGCCAGCACCTCCAGATCTCTGCAGATCCGTTTGCGAGTGGTATACGGCTCGATTATGTCATCCACGAAACCTAAACGCAAACATGTAGCCGGTCAGAAACAGAAGTGTACAATGCGTTATATCGGTGAATGGAGTTAGCGGTGAGAATGTTCACCTCTGACGGCAGCTGGGAAGGGGTTGGCGAACTTCTCCACGTATTCGGCTTCTGCCTCCGCCTGGTTCTCCTTCCCTCTGAAAATAATCTGAACAGCACCCTGAGAAAGAAAGAAACAAAGCGTGCGTGCACACCGTCAGATCAAACAAAGGAAATAGAGAGAGACAAACGAATTAGTGTGTTTGTACCTTGGCGCCCATGACGGCAACCTCAGCTGTGGGCCAGGCGTAGTTCACATCTCCTCTCAAGTGTTTGGAGCTCATCACGTCATAGGCTCCTCCGTAAGCCTGGGATACACAAACACTGAGTCATATTTCTCTTATTGAAGTACACAGTGTACCACATTTATTCTGAGCTACAAGTGCTTGTTGGGCACATTTCCACATCAATCTCTCCTCATTTTGTCCACACACACACACCTTTCTGGTGATGATGGTTATTTTCGGGACAATGGCCTCTGCGAAGGCGTACAGCAGTTTGGCTCCGTGTCTGATGATGCCTCCGTACTCCTGAGCGGTGCCTGTTGACGACCGTCACAGCAGTTATAATGAGCGTGCACGATCAGATGTGACAGAAGCTACATTTCAATGGGAGGAGAATTTCTGCTCACATGTTAAATACTATAACCCGTTTTTTGGCTTGTGTGTATAGTACATAATATAGCCAGTTTAGCAAATATTTATGGGATATATACCTGGCTTTCTCCCGTATCAAAACTTGTTACTGTGGTGTGTCTTTACGATTACTTCATCTATGAGTTTCTTATTTATTTTCCCTGAGCTGGCAGCTCAATCTTTTCTTGCTTTTTGTGCAGGCAGATTTTTCCATCTGCCAATAATTGTATTATTCATGGCAGCAGAGAGAATCACAAGAAAATCATTCAAGTGAAATTTTCAAGGAATACCTGGCAGGAAGCCCGGCACATCCACAAAGGTGATGATGGGAATATTGAAAGCATCGCAGAAGCGCACGAAGCGGGCTCCCTTCACTGAAGAGTTGATGTCCAAACAACCTGAAAAACGAGACAAAAATTAAGGACTGAATAGCAAAACACACCAGAGTAGATTATTAATCAACAAACAATGCTTTTGTTCCCAATTTATATATATAATATTGTTTCTAGGGCTCGGTTTTGTTTGCATATATCATTTAAAAAGAGAAAATACGGAAGGAAATGATAATTTATCCCTTCTGATTGCCCCTCTGACTTTTGGCACTTCAATTATTTTACTCACCAGAAGCCACTTTAGGCTGGTTACCCACAATGCCTACAGTGCGTCCGTTCATGCGGGCAAATCCCACCACAATGTTTTTGGCGTAGTTGGGCATGATCTCAAAGAAGTCGCTCTCGTCCGCTATCTGAACAGATGAAGAAAGGAAACTTTTACTTCTTGTAGAAATTAAATGAGAAGTGGTTAGATACATTCGAGTGTGTGTGTGTGTGTCTGTGTGTGTACATACTGCTTGAATGATGTCCAACATGTCGTAGGCTTTAGTCGTCTCAAACGGGACGATGGTGTCCAACGAGTGTACCAGACGATCGCTGAAAAAAGGGGCCGAGATATCAGAGTGAGCTGGGAAACAAACAGATATTCTCCCATTCATAATAGGTTATTGTTTTTTTGTGGAGGTCATGGTGATTAGTTTACCTGCGATCGTGGCACTCCCTGATGGGGGCGGGATCCTGATTGCTCAGCGGCAGGAAGTTGAAGAACTCTCGCACGTTGAGCAAGGCTTCAACGTCATCCTCAAACGCACGGTGAGCCACTCCTGAGAACAACACATGAGAAATCTTTTTAAGACCCCAAAGACAATATTTCAACTTAGAAACGGCGCACCTCGACTCCTCAACAAAGCAGTGATAAAAGCTTTTTACGTGCAAACTAACCCGACACGCTGGTGTGCGTTTTGGCTCCACCGAGCTCCTCTTGAGTCACGTCTTCGTTGGTGACGGACTTCACAACATCAGGTCCTGTGATGAACAGGTATGATGTGTCCTATACACACATACACACACATGCACACAGATATCAGGCTAGTGGAAGTAAGAATACAATCACATACAAAACAGGACTGCATAATTAATTCTGCTTTAGCTAAAAATCAATAAAATGTTGATTATTACTAATTATAATTATTGTTTTATCTGTATTCGTGCAGCTTCCTACCTTAACCATGAAGGTGAAATCTGTCAGGGCGGGAGAGTAGACGGCTCCTCCTGCACAGGGACCCATGATGAGGGAGATCTGAGGTACGACTCCTGAAGCCATCACATTCCTCTGGAAAAAGTACATGTTTTGTTTCGCTGTGTACATTCAGCCTTGTACAGAGATGTTGAAGCTTGATAAGTATGATTTTGATGTCACAATTTCAGTCAGTGAGCAGTGACGTGCAAAGGTTCTTTAGAAAAAAATAAGCATACCAGGAATATATCCGCATATCCAGCCAGAGACTCCACTCCTTCCTGGATCCGAGCTCCTCCGGAGTCGTTCAACCCGATGACCGGGGCTCCGACCATCATGGCCTGGTCCATAATCTGAGCACAGGACATTTAAACGTTATACATCTATATCTATCATTGTTGACAAGGAATGTTTAATCAGGGAAAATACATGTTTAACAGGCTTTTTTTTCCTTGTTAGTGATTCTCAGTTTTGTTTACCTTACAGATCTTCTGTGCATGAGCTCCAGACAGACTGCCACCAAACACTGTGAAGTCCTGAGGGAAAACAAAGGGAAAAGAATATTATATACAGGTGAAACCAAGCTGCTGTGTGTTGCCACAATGTAGGATTCTTACAGTATAATTACACTTCATACCTGGCTGAACACATAAACCAGCCTGCCATTGATCCTGCCTCGGCCTGTCACGACGCTGTCACCCGGGAACTATGACAGAGAGAGAACAAGATATTATAACAATAAGTATTTTCAGAGAGGGTTTCTTGTTTCCAGTGGATAAAGCACGATGAGATTACCTTGTTCCTATCCTGCTCCATGCCAAAATCAGAGCAGCGATGCTCCACGAACATGTCCGACTCCACAAAGGACTCGGGGTCCAGCAGGAGCTCCACTCGCTCCCTGGCTGTCAGCTTACCCTGCAACACACAGCACCAAGTTACTACACATTTAACCGAAAGGATTAGCCGTTTCCATTTCCATTTTTAAACCTAAATAATTTCAGAAAAACTGACTATTTTAATCATAATATACTTTAGCAGACCCCGAATGTTTTTTGTTTGTTTTTTTATTTTGTTTTGTTTTTATTCATCTTTTCCTTTCCTTACAGTGTATTTGTTGTATATTTTATAATTTATGTTTATATTATTTTTATACAGTACAGTATTTTTTGCAGAACTGTAATGAAGCATCTGAACATGTGATTATATTGTATTGAACTTTTGAAATATTCTTATTCTTATTATATATTATATTATTTAAATTATTAAATTATTATTATTATTATTATTATTATTATATATTATATTATTTAAATCATTAAATTCTTCTTCTTCTTCTTATTATTATTATTATATATTATATTATTTAAACCCAAAAAAAACGAACGCTCCTGTCTGGAGGTGCAATCACTTCCGTTTGACCTCCAACATGATGTATGCTGTCCTGTAAGTTAATTTAAGCTACTTATTTAATGCTTGATTGGCCTGTTTATTGCACAATATCTGTTGATGATTTGATTTATTGTAAATAAGTTTTTTCTCTTTGCAGAGCATAAACCACACACAGACAGAAGCAAGAAAGAAAATAATAATATAATAAATATATATATATATTATATAATTATTTTCTTATTATATTATTATCTTATATATATATATATATATATATATATATATATATATTATTATCTTTTTTATATATATATATATATATATATATATATATATATAAGATAATAATATATATATATATATATATTATTATCTTTCTTATATATATATATATATATATATATATAAGATAATAATATAATATAATATATATATATATATATATATATATATATATATATATATATATATATAATAATGATGCTTCTAAAATAAATTGCTCTGCATAAATTGCTATCTACTCCTCCCCTCTATTGCTCACACCATTCAGTCCATTTCCTTCAACAAGGTCATTTACATGTGTGTGAGGGAAGAAAGTAAACATTGGGGCCGAGCATGTCACCTCAACCACTCCAGCTGTCACTGGATTTGAAGCTTACAAGTTATGGAAAAAGCTGCACACATGTTATCTTAAATGCAAACTAACACACAACTAGAATTAAACCAATGTTTCCTCTGTCAGCTGACTTCACCTTCTTGTGTTGAGCATCTATTCTCTGTTGACCTCCTCCGACCAGCGCCGCCTGCAGCTTCTTATCAATCCTCTCTTTAACGGACAGCTGGCTGACGGAGTACCAGCGGGAGTCCCGGTGCAGGCTCCCGGTAACGACTGCTCCATGTTTCACAGGTGTAAAACTCCTGAAAGACGTCCTCAACCCGGTGATCAGTCCGCAGCTTCTCCGAGCCACACTGAGAGCCGCCATGCCTGCCTGCCCTGACGTAACGTGTTCTCAGCGTGGCGGACGGCATGACGTCATTTGAGCCAATAGGGAAGAGGGGCAAGCTGTCACAGCCAATAAGAATGAAGGGATGTGTATGACGTGTGGAATGGGCGGGGCTTAGAGAGGATTAAGTTTTTCATGTAGTTCATAACAAGGACAGAAATGAGAATTTCTTGTAATTCACCATACTTAAAATAACTTTAAAATCATTTAAATAATGGAATAAAGAATTGCAATTTTTTTTATTGTTTATTGGGATGTTAATGCACCATCCTAGTTCCAACCCTCAGCTGCGATTTTCTGAAATATATGTTCCAGTGCTGATTTGGCTTTTAAAAGATTTAGTGTATATATTTGACCAGGAATATTTCAAACGAAACATTGGAAAGACCTCTGATTTATCTTTGTGTTCAACTCTTCGGCTTAACTCATGTGCTTGCTTTATGCATGTTAGTGTTAGATGTTAAGGTATACTGTCCTAGACCTCTAACAATTTATCATTATTTATGTTAATTTATTTTATTTTATTCATTTATCTATTTTTTTTTATTTGTTTCACTATGATTATTTTATTTTATTTGTATATTTGTGTGTATTTATTTATTTATTTATATTTATTTTTGTACATTTGTTTTTTTGCTTTTTTTGAGTGCCCTCGGGGTATATCTATCAGTCCAAACATGTTTGTGCAGTGGATTGTCAGAGTTGTATTAACAAAATTCAGAAATAAATTCTGTTTAAAAAAAAAAAGATTTAGGATAGCCTACACAACATAATATGAAATGTCTCCACGGTTCTAATTTTATTCTTTTAATTACTTTCCCCACTTTCTTCTTGAAAGAATGAATGAATTAAATTTTTTCTTATTATTATTATTCTTTGGTGTTTATTGGCGGTTGGCAAACCATCTTAGAGGAGGAAAATAAAATAAAATAAAATAAATTAAATACAAATTAAAAAATTAAATAAAAAAAATTAAAAATTAAATAAATTAAATTAAATTAAATCAAATTAAATTAATGATAAATAATAATAATGAGGAAAACTCTAGATTCTTTTAACTAATGAATTTAATTTTTAACTGGCAAGCTGTTTAGGACAGTAGGCGATGAATGAAGCGAACCCCTCGAACACCACGGTAACCAAGGTAACTAGAGGAAAGTCTCGCGAGATGATGCTCATGCCTCTTGAGAGGTTGAGAGCTTGATGCGAGAGAAAAGTGGAGAATCGAATGATTGATGCATCTTTGCTCGCTGCTCGCTAGCAAGAGTAGCAGGGTTTAGGATAGCCTACATAACATAATATGATATGTCTCCACGGTTCTATTTTATTATTTTAATTACCTTTTCCCACTTTCTTCTTGAAAGAATGAATTAATTGAATTTTTTATTCTTTTTTGGTGTTTATTGGCGGTTGGCAAACAATCTTAGACGTGCATTACCGCCACCATCCGGACGGGAGTGTGCAACAGGAGATTGTGCAGAAACAAAAAAATAAAATAAAATAACAAAATAAATAAATAAAATAAAATAAAATTAATTAATTAAAAATAATTAAATTAAATTAAATTAAATGCATTACCGCCACCATCTGGACTGGAGTGTGGAACAGGAGATTGTGCAGAAACAAAACAATAAAATAAAATAACAAAAAAAATAAATAAAATAAAATAAATTAATTAAAAATAAATTAAATTAAATTAAATTAAATGCATTACCGCCACCATCTGGACTGGAGTGTGGAACAGGAGATTGTGCAGAAACAAAAAAATAAAATAAAATAACAAAAAAAATAAATAAAATAAAATAAATTAATTAAAAATAAATTAAATTAAATTAAATTAAATGCATTACCGCCACTATCTGGACTGGAGTGTGGAACAGGAGATTGTGCAGAAACAAAAAAATAAAATAAATAAATAAAATAAAATAAATTAATTAAAAATAATTAAATTAAATTAAATGCATTACCGCCACCATCTGGACGGGAGTGTGGAACAGGAGATTGTGCAGAAAAATAAAATAAAATAAATTTAAATTAAATTAAATTAAATTAAATTAAAAAATTAAAAATAAATAAATTTAAAAAATAAAAACACAAAAATAGATATAAAAAATAATAAATATATAAAAAATAAAAATACAATAAAAATAACAAATAAATAAATAATTAAATAAAATTAAATTAAATAATAAATAATAATAATGAGGAAAACTCTAAATTCGTTCAACTAATGAATTTGTTGTGTCGTTTAGGACAGCAGGTGCGTGCATGAAGCGAAGCTGAAGTCGCTGTGAACCCCTCGAAAACTACCGTAACCAAGGTAACTAGAGTAAATCTCGCGAGATGATGCTCATGCCTGTCGAGAGGTTGAGAGCTTGATGCGAGAGAAAAGTGGAGAATCGAATGATTGATGCATCTGTAAAGCGGCTAGTTAGCTATGTTTCGCTCGCTGCTCGCCAAGTATTATAGCAAAACGTACCAGAGTCGCAGGGTTTCAATCTATAGCTTGCATTTACCCTCCTGCTTGTGAGTGCGAGGCATAAAGGCAGCGGCGGCGGCCCTTAGAGGAGGAGGAGATAACGGTTGGATTTTCTGCTAGCTAATTGTTAGCTCGCCATGCTAACGCTAGCTTTGTTTACATCAAGGTGCGCGCCTGGGAGGTGTTAGCTGATTGAGAAACCAAACCAATTATGCGATCTTAAGAGCATCTTTTGGTTCGTCGCAGAGAGGAGGAGACTGTGTTGGGTTATACATGAGCTTTATTTATGGCTATAGCATCGAGCATCTGTGGTTTAAAACGTTTGGCTGATAAGCTAACTAGCTACATACATGCTAACCTTTCTGATCATGGATCGATTGATTGATCACTGGTAGCTGTTAGAGCAGCGTTAGGGAGAATGTGAGTAATTAAAACATAGGGTCGAGTTGGTCCTAATTAATAGAAACTTAATGATCTAAAAGATCTCATTACTACGAACCGGTGATGCTAACGTTAGCCAGCTAGCTGCAGAGCTAACGTTTAGTGATTCAGCTTCAAGCATGTCTGTTATTATTGTGCGTGCTATTATTATTATTTAATGTGCCTGTATTGACACACTGGAGTGACTTGCTTGTTGCTCCACCAGAGGCCAGTTTATATTTCCTCCTCCATCATCATCCAGCATCCAACCTGAGACTATCTATCTTTAGCTTTAGAGTCGCAGCAGCAGCAAGTGGCTGGATTTTTTTTTTTTGTTTCCCTGAGGAGGCTGCAAGACGGATCACACACCAGAACCGCTATGAACCCGGTGAATGCAACCGCTCTGTACGTGTCCGCCAGCCGGGCCGTGCTGCAGAGTGACCCGAGGCAGCCTCACACCTTTGCAGAGATGTACACGCTTCTGCCTTTCTTCAGACAGGCGCTTGCATGCCATGTCTGTGGTAAGCATCCTGCAAAATATCACTTTATTTTCCCCCTTTTTTCAAAGCTGTTTTGATATATGCAATCCACTGTTCGTAATTAAACCAACTTTTAAGTAGATGAGCTTACAGACAAACCCATCGAGTACACTAGAGAGAAAACAACCTCAACATATAAAACCGAAACAAAACCAAGAAAAATAAATAACAATAATAATAATGTAAAAAATAAAGAATAGTTAAAAAAATAAATAAAAAAAAGACACATAACAAAAAAACAAAAACAATAATAATGTAAAAAAAGAGTAATAATAAATCAAATCAACAAATAAGTTAATAGAAAATAAAAATAAAATATCACTGTATAATAGCAGTACTGTTTTTATGTCACCTTAATAATAATAATGACAAAAAGAAAGAATAGAGTTAAAACAACAAACAAAAAAGACACACATAACAAAAAAAACCCAATAATAATACAAAAATACGAGAGTAATAATAAATTAAATCAACAAATAAGTTAATTGAAAATAAAAAGAAAATATCACTGAATAATAGCAGTACTGTTTTTATGTCACCTCACTGCAAGATTATCATAATTTTCAAGTTTCAGTTTACTAAAAAATGAATTAAGTGTTTCATAATCTCATATTGACTTTAAGTGTCTGTGGGCGTGCACAGCGGTTTGTCGTGCTCCACAACCCGTGGTCTCCTTAGCAACCGAGGCTGAGCAGCACCAGTCATCTGTCCTCCTTTTGTCAAGACAGATGACTCCTCTGTTGTTGTGTCTGCTGCAGAGCCATGTGTTTCCAATTCATGCTCTATTTACTCTCTCCGCTTTGCTAGTGGAATATCAACAATGGCACAGCTTGCATTTAGAGATGGGGCAATATAGACAGAATGATAAAATGACAATATTTCTGACCTCTGCTGATTATGTAATGGTGTTTTTGGCATGATTACTTTCTCCCTCTTTCGTGCAATATTTAACCAGAACAACAGGTTGGGTGATGTAAGCAGTAAAAAATCCGTAATGTCAACATAAAGCTTAGGCAGGTTGGCGCCTTCATTTGTTTATGTCAATAAACGGACAAGTTAAAATTCAGAAAAAAGTGCAAGAAGCACCAACATTTAAGGTGTAGAAAAAATAAAAAATCCCAGATTAGTCACACATCATGATATTGGTATTGAGTTTATTGATTTCTCTGATCTGCTTGAAATGCATCAGCTGGTACTGAAGCAATCAATTTGATCAATTGTGGGGATGCACCGATACCGGATCGGATATCGGGCCGATACTGACTCAAATAGCTGGATCGGATATCGGTGACAGTGGAGCCGATGTATTCAATTCAATTCTATTTATACATACTGTATACATTATATACTGGAATTAAAATTTTTGTTTAAGTTTTGACCAATTTGTTGCTGAATTATAAAGGTTTATTCTTGATTTGTTATTTCTGTTAATTTTGAATATTGTTTACCGAGTTTCTGGTGTACGATTTACGACTTTAATGATAAATATCAATTCAGTACATTTATATCTATGTATTTACTTGTTACATTTTGTTTTACAAAGTTAAAAAAGTAATGTAGAAGTCAAGCCTGATGTTGCCTTACACATAAAAGAATGATCCCAGTCACTTCCACACAGTGAGGCAAACAGCTTATTAATTAAACACTGATATCGGAGCAGAACTTGGTATCGGCTGATACCCAAAGCCCAGGGATCATATTGATATCGGGACTGAAAAAGTCGTATGAGTGCATCTCTAATCAATTGATAAATCAATTAACGGAAAGTTATTCAGCATCTATTTTGAAATTGGCTGGACAGAACAAGCCATTTCCTTTGTTTTCTAATGTTTTACCAAATGGTTAAATGAGAAAATGATTGACAGATTAATCACTTCAAATGGTAATTACATCTGTTTCTAGAGAGGCATGATGGTGAATGGAAAGAACTTAAAATGACTAGTCCAGCTAGTTGATTGTGCCATAGTTTCTCCACATAAATAAATGCAAAGTGGATAAACACGTGGATTAACAGTTCCCTCTTGCTTTTCTCTCAGGTAAACTGCTCCAGGATCCCCTTTCCCCAACACATGCAGAGTGTCAGCATTATGTCTGCTTGGGCTGTAAAGGCCAGAAGATGCAGATCAGGCCGTCGTGCAGCCGCTGTAAGGACTATTCCTGCTTCCAGGAGAACAAACAGCTCTCTTTGCTGGTGCAATGCTACAGGAAGCTCTGCCTCTATGTAACTCATTCGCCGTTGCTGCAGCCGATCAGCAGCCACGTGGGAGGGTCTCCAGAGGTTATGGCCTTGCTAGAGGAGGTGCTAATGTCACATGAAGAGGAGCTAGAGACAGAGGACTCGAGCCTGGCGCAGGAAGATATGAATCCATCTGCCCCTGAGTCCCTCACCCCCACAGAGGCACCACCTGCTCCTGCAGAGCTCTCAGCTGTACCCCAGAGCTCCTCCTCTGACCCTCCCCGTTCCAATGGACCACAGGAATGCAATGGAGACGTGCTGGAGGACCTGGAACCCTCTTCTCCTGAGCTGGAAGTATGCGAGCTGGTAGAAGAGCAGCCACAGGCAGGCCTGTCTTTGTCCGATACTGGTTGTGGTGGTCTGGAACTGAGTCTGACCACTGGACCTTTAGCCCCAACTTCAGGCACTGTGTGCTCACTCAGGGATGGGGAATCTAGCAGCAGGGAGCTGGAGGAGGGGGAGGTGTTGCTCCTCAGTGTGGAGGAGGTGTTACAGACTTTGGATCCCCTTCAGCCTGGTCGAGATTCTCCTCTATTACAGCCAGAACGTATGCACACTCACACGCACATAACCACGGACAGAGCGCACGCTCAAATGTACATACAGCTGGACGCAGCTCACAACTACACGCAGATCCAAACAGACAGGACTAACATAGTGGCAAGTCATGGTGCTCACATACATACATCCTCTTTCGATCCTCCTCCAACCTCCAAGCCCCCGCCAGTCCGCCTTAAACGTAAACGCTCTCGTTCAGAGAGCGACAGGGAAAAGGTGAAACCCCTCCCCATCGCCTCCATCCTACAGGGCCCCTCGTCACATTTACACACTCCAAACCCCTCTCAGACACTGTACATGCAACCACCAACACCTTCCTTGACTGTACCAGCACACACATACTCGTCCCTTCCCAACGGGGCGCCCCCCAAGCTCAGTCGCCCCACGCCGAACCACAATAAAGGTGCCAGGAAGCACGTCGATCCGGGCCTTAAAAAGCCCCACGCGAAGGCCCGCAGCGGGGGAGGCTCCAAGACCAAGGACGGAAGCAAAGACCAGCGGTTGATGTCAGGCTGCCTTGTTCCCCCGGCGCCCGTTAGGCCTCCATATAAGAAGCCAGTGGAGAAGAAGGGCTGTAAGTGTGGCAGGGCCACCCAGAATCCATCTGTGCTGACCTGCAGGGGGCAACGCTGTCCCTGTTACTCAAACCGCAAGGTGAGAGTAAAACCATTGCATGTGTGGAATATTTTTTTTAATCAAAGTTTCATTGATTTTATTAACTAAAATGTCTCTATTCAATCAGCACTTCAGAAGTGTAATGTCATCATTATGTGATTGGGTGTAGATTAATTTTCAACACACAACTAATGTGAATTCAAATAAACTTGTCTGATTAAAGTATGAATTAATTGGCCTGTCTCAATGCTTTGATTTTAAGGTGTCTTTGAACTTCTTTGTTTTGATTTCTGCATTGCCATGAAGCAAGCAATGGTAGTAATAAATCTTGAAGAGGGGCTTAATCTTAATCTGCCTAATCTGTTAACAAAAACTGCCACCTGTGATTTATGTGCTCTGTAAACCAGATTTAATAATGACACTGTATTTACAAAGTCATAAGTTACTCGGGGTTAGATCAGTCATTTTGCAGCTTTAACATGACGTTGGTGTGATTTAAATAGACGGATGTTCCTTGACAATTTTTTCGTCATCTTTCTCAGGCGTGCTTGGATTGTATCTGTCGAGGTTGCCAGAACTCCTACATGGCCAACGGGGAGAAGAAGCTCGAGGCCTTCGCCGTGCCAGAGAAAGCCTTGGAGCAGACGCGGCTCACGCTCGGCATCAACCTCACCAGCATCACTGCGGCCGCGGCACTCCGCAACCCGGCGACCACCAGCATCCGCGCTAACACCCTCCTCAACGTCGCCACGGCGACGGGGACCCCCGTAACCACCGCCTTCCTGTCCCCCAGCCCCCCGCAAGAGCCCACCTACGAGGACAGCCTGGAGCTGCTGATTGGATGAGAGGCGGGGGGGGATTCTGAAAAAACCAGACAGCTCGATGCTGATTGAATGTGACGGCTGATCATTGACAACCTGTACCTCCCCACCCCTCCAGAGGGGGGGAAGGCAATCTAAGGCAGCTATGGGTCTGTCCTGTTCTGTAACCTGCTCTTCTTCTGTGTTGGAAAATGCTGAGTAGTAAGACTAGCATGGGTGTGCCAAAGCCTCCTGTATTGTGCCTGTGTGCCGGTGTGTATCGTTGCCTGTCTGTAGTTAAACACTTATACTCGGTTCCAAGGCTGTTCTGTACTCCCAAGAGGTGCTTTTTGTTCATAGACCACAGACATACTGTAAGAGGCAATAGGAAACCCATACCAGGTTTTGTGTTTGTTAGTGTGTGCGCACCGTTATAGATTTCAGCGTGTGCCTGTGTGATTATCAGTGCATAATGATAACAAAAAAACGCATCAACATATCTCACCTGTCGCAGCATTTTCCATGTTCCGAGTGTTACTCCGTGTAAATGCATAAGTGGTATCAGGACGGCCCTTACTAACCCCGTATGTGTTCACACCTTAATTGTGAATGAATCTTGTGACTAATCTAATGGAGAAGTTATGTCCCACACAAGACTCTATGCCTTTTCTATCTCATTAACTCACTCAATCCAAGTACTGTTAGGCTGATAATGAATTTGTCTTAATGAACTTGACTGATGCAGGCATTGTACAGGCAGCAAGATAATGTCAAAGCACTTGGCTGGCTCCACGGTTTCTGTGCGTGTGTGCGTGTGTGTGTGTGTAAGTGTGTGTAAGTGTGTGTGTGTGCCTGCTGAGATTTACTGTAATGTCAGTGGGAGGGGGGGGGGATGGATGGTGGGTTGCAAGCACTTAGTCTGGTTGATTGGCCAAATTACAACTAAAAACCATTCTTGGTTACCATAGCAATAGGAGCACCAACAAGGAGCCTCCCAGCTCTCGTGCACACACGCAGTTGTTTACAGTATTGCCATTTATATAGATTATAACTGACTGTCTTCTAAAAATATTTCACCGTTAAGGTTTGAGTATGGGATTGTACATGACTGTGCGTGTGTGTTTAGATAAACTGAAGCCATAGATTGTCATTAACAAGACAAAATATCCCTCTGCGTGTGCATTTCCCCCCCAGTTGTAGTGTCCCGACTGATTAGAGACCAACTCAGAGACTATTTTTGATACCAAGTGTTTGGTACCACTGTCTTTTTTTTTGTGTTTTGGTTAAAGCACCTTGAAGCCCTCCTATAACTCGAGCGGCTGTGTGTGTGTGTGTATTGTCTGTGTTTGTGTTTACTGTCTCAGCTGTATCTACAACATGTTTTTTGTCAGTCCAGACACGGTGACCAAAAAAGAGACTGAAGGAGGAGAGAGCGGGAGGACTCAGGCTGACCAAACAAAACACCTTGGTTCTCAACTCATAGACCAGCAGGAAGTAGCAGGTGGATTTACAGAGCGATCAGCAAATATGATCTATCTTCCTGCGCGTGTGTATGTTTCAAAAATGTATTTCTTTTGGGCATTACTTGAACCCTGATTAGTTTTTGGTATTGTTTTTTTTATGTCAAAAAAGCTCTCGTTTGAGGAGTGACTCTTATTATTGCTGAAACATTCACTGCCATAATATGGAAACATGTAATACAACATGAATTAAATGATAGTTTTTTACTTTTTCAGTTCTGTGTCTTTTTGTGTAGAGGGGATATTTGACTCGCGAGTGACGTCTAACTAAAATCTTCAAATTCCAGCGCTTAAGAAATCGGTACAAATGTGACGTGTAAATGTTTCAGAAAAACACTTTTAATACTCGGTCCATTCATACTAGATCAGTGCTTCTCTTCAAGGCCGCATGACATGATCTGTGTCACGCCGCACATTTATTGAAGACATTGCACAAAGAGGAAATTCAACTCAATAACTGTTGACTGTTTGACCTGCAGGCAAAGCATCCCTCTCTGTCCTCAATAGAAGTCATTCACACATGAGAGCGCAACATTTAATCAGCATCTATTGTACTTGTCCAATCGCCCCGTACTCTGAATGCACCACATAATCCACGTTTGCTCTGTCATCCTGTTTACTAGCCTTGAAAAGCAAATGGCTCTTCGTCCTTGCCATATTGGGCCACTGAGAGTCTGCCACTGCAGCTCCGTTAGATCATATCCTTACAGCTCCGTGGTCCCGAAGAAGTCCTTTGCACTCCTCAGAGTCCATTCTTCTTCTCCAATCCTGTACCCCCAGACAGCTGCTCATATTATCAAGCAAACCCCTTGACCTTTGGGTTCACTTCTTGTTGACGTCTGTATCAAGTCGTCCCAGTCCCGGACACTTCTATCCGGGGGGTTTTCCCTCTTTAGCCCACGAGGAAGGCCCCAAAGTAGCTTGCCCTTCCGTCCATCTCCATTGCGCTGGCGTTGCTAACGGTGATGAAGAGGCGGTCAGCAGGCTGTAGAAAGGCGGTACCGGCCTGATGCAGGGAGAAGAGGCCAGGCTCCTGGCCACGAGGCCAGCAGGCACTCCGGGACGATTTCATCAGCAGGATGGGCACCGTGTAGGAACTCATCTGTGGGCCAGATCACAAAAACAAGATCAAAACTTTCATAATCAAAGCATTCATTTTAGGGCTATCAATCGATTCAAATATTGAATCGAGATTAATCGCAAATTAATCACATTTTTTATCTGTTCAAAATGTAATTTAAAGGGAGATTTGTCAAGTATTTAATACTCTTCTCAACATGGGAGTGGACAAATATACTTGCAGTGTGTCAGTGTGCTGACTTGACTATGACTTGCCCCAAACTGCATGTGATTATCATAAAGTGGGCATGTCTGTAAAGGGGAGACTCGTCAGTGCCCATAGAACCCATTTTCATTCACATATTTTGAGGTCAGAGGCTTATTAAGGACCTTTTATTGTTTTTCATGTCAAAGCCTAACCTTCTTGTAGATGTACTGGACAAGCTGAGCTCCTTCCTCCTTTGGTTCCCCCGTCTCCCCCTTTGCATCCCCATCCGTCTCCTCCGTGGAGTGCAGTCTGAAGTAGGTCTGGCCATAGATGTAGTAGAGGCCTTCTCTGGGCACCAGCAGCTCTCCTTCCTTCAGCTCCATGTTCTGCAGGAAGGACAGACCTCTCTGGCCCTCCCACGCTCGGATTCGCTCCCCCAAGTAGCCCCTGCTGCTCCGCGGGCCTGCAGAAGCACGGAAACACACACACAGTGGAGTGTTACTGAGAATAACCAGTCACTGTTATTCGAATAAGAAACAAATGTTAAACAAACTTTCAGTATGACAATAATGCTTACAGATGTGCTCACAGACTAGTGGCTTTTTTAAGCTCACAGACAACAGCCACATGTTAAAAAGAAGGCAACAAATCCCATGAAAATACCAAAACCAACAATGTGTTAGTCCGTCTTTTAATACTTTTGACTTCGATTCCTATTACAGACTTTAAGAACGCGCCATGATTATATACTTTAATTAAAAGAAAAAATACAGCTGGGCACTGTGGTTTTTCCGCAAACTTCGCTCAAACAGGAGTAAATAGTGCATCTATTGGGGACTATTTTAAACCGTGGATTAATACACATTTGGTGCTCTAGTGTAGTGATTATTTACAGCAGCAGGATACTGTACGTGGGATTCACTCAAAAATAAACTACAGTGCCCAGGTTTATGATAATGAAGAAACACCAGTGCAGTAGGGTGGCCCAATGATGTGTTTTTAATAGTTTTTTGGTCAACAATGGAGCACCAGGCTACATGGACAATACTTGTTAGTAGAATCACTTCATTCATTGCTGGTTTTGGTAATTTCATGGGATTTATTTACAATAAGAAAAATATAGAACATTACTTGAGTTTTCCTTTAAAGCCAAAATGTGTAAATTTGGAAAGAAATTGACTTTGGCGTCCCCCAGTGGTCGTATCAAAACAGACACTGTGACAGAGAGCAATGCATGCTGCTAACCTACATGCCCCCTCCTTCCCACAGACCTCCTCATATGAATGGAGCAATTAATAACATATCATATTATCATATGACTCATTTTTCCAGAAACAAAAATGTAAAA
Organism: Sebastes umbrosus; assembly: GCF_015220745.1. Lineage (NCBI taxonomy): Eukaryota > Metazoa > Chordata > Actinopteri > Perciformes > Sebastidae > Sebastes > Sebastes umbrosus. The sequence goes on along the minus strand of NC_051284.1, from coordinate 22,151,063 downwards.
GCTTTGAACAATTTGAAAAATGCTTTGAATGGAGGGAAACCAAATGTATTTGCAACTGGCTCAACTAAATTAAAATAAAAAGTAAACTCAGCTGCCGTAACTGTCTGGTATGAACTGCTAAATACCATAAATCATTCAAAAACTAATTAAAATGGTTGAACAAGCTTAAAACTGTACTGCAATTAAAGTAACTTAATATAAGGACTTGAGGTGATAGGCTTTTTCCTCCTTATTAGAAAGGTGTGTTTCCCAGAAATTGCTGATAATAAACATTTTCTGAGTAAAAAAAGATTAAAACTAGGGGGTGTCTGTCACACATATCCTTCTACAATTCCAGCCAGGAATCGTTGTTGCATGTTATCGCCCTGTCTGTCTAATGCCAAAATAAAAGGTGAAAATGCCATAAATCTAATCATAAAAAGATAAAAATCACATTAGGTAAGGACTACTAACGTCTTAAGATAATGCATGTGTTTTTTTAATATCTGGACAAAGAGTAATTGGGACACTGACTGGTCACAAAGACAACTACAGGACATTTTGACAAAGATAAAGCAGCTGCACATCTGCAGGTCCTGACAAACATGAAGACGTTAGTGAATGTGAGAGCAGCCTGAGGAGCCTTGAAGCACATTCCTCACCTCTTGCCCTGGAAAGGTATGAATGAAACAACACAGCACTCTCACAGGTGTGCGAGCATTGTGAATATGTGTCACGGTATTACTTTAAAGGATCCTCACCGTCTGTTGATGGAGGATCTGTGGACGAGATGACCCCCGTCACATGGGCGGCAACTTTAGGAAGAGGGACCCTTTGGACCCCGGGGCTCAGGAAAGGCAGCACTCCCGTCAGCTTATCTGTGAAACGACAGGCAGATAAGAAACACACACAAGACATTTCTAGTGGAAAAAAGATTTACTCCTATTATTAGTAGTGACTGATAGTCAAGGGAGGCAATGTCCTCACTTCTCATAGCGGTGGATATCTCCTTCTGGAATCTGTCAGCTATCGTCTGAAAGAAAAACAGCCAGAGAGACAGAAAGAAAAAGAGAAAGAGTTAAAATATCTTGACCTCTTCAGTTATTATGCCATTTTGGTATCTTTAGATCTAAATTAACATTCAGTTATTCTCCAGGGGCCTTGTCACCCCCATGAATCATTCAGTTCTCCCTCTGGGCCAATAAATATGTCATCTGTTGATCTGGAATAGCAGTATTCCCCTTTGGGTGAGTCACTGTTATTTAGAGATGTGGAGTTGCATCATTTTTCCAGCTCCAATCAGTGGTTTCTGAGTAACCGCATGTAATGCAGAAATAAAATATAATTTCTCAACATGCACTGCGTGGCCACTGGTGTCTTAAATATTTGAAAAAGGAACTTTCTCGCACGTAGAATTTGTAATCAGGGAAAAAACGAATTGAAGGTAGTGAAAGAGAAAGAAAGAAAAAAAACCTTCTCTATGTGGTAGTGGAGCTGTTGCGTGACTTGCCAGCAGGGATCACTCTTCTTGTCCTCCGCTGAATCTTTGAGCTGATTTGCGTTGATCAGACAGGACACACTGCTGCGGGAGAAACTCTCCTGCATCTGTCAACATAAAAAAGGTATAAAAAAACAAATTTTTACTTTTGATCCAGCTCCAGCCCCCCCCCACCCCTGCGACCCTGAATAGGGTAAGCGGTTACAGATAATGGATGGATAGATTAATCAGTTGATTATTTTCTTGATTAGGCTAATTTACAATTTTCTATTACTCACATTTGAGACTCAAAAAACAGCAAAAATGACTGAAACAATCAATTACATTAATTGACTAATAGTTTCAGCTCTTGGGGTAGCACACATGCAAAGGTAAGCAAGCACAAACAAGCATGATTTTCCATGGTTGAATGATATTTTGTACAGCTGTGAGGCCTAGTACAAACTAATTTCCTTCTAATTTTGGCCTTTGGCTTCGACAATAAGGAGGCAACACATAATCATTATAAGAACACACATTTTCAATACAATTTTTTTATAATATTGATTAATTAAAAAACATTCTTGGTCAGAACAATAAAGTTCCTTGGTTATTAAGCAAAATACACAGTAGTGGTATATCACCTAATTGGTGGATGCCAATTAGTAAGCCCCGCCCCCCACTGCTACTACGTCACGCCATCAGAGCTAACAGTTACCATGGAGCCCACACTGTCACTGCACTCCCTGCTAAGGGTCTTCAATATGTTGGAAGGATATATCTAGGATCTCAAACTGATTATTGATTACTGATTATTACTGGTTTTTACATAGAAACGTAACGTTTTAGAAACGTATATCTCTTTCCAACCTCTCCGGTTAACGTATATCCCTATTACACATGCCCCCAGGCACAATGTTTAACCATAACTAGCCACAAAATTAGCCAGAAAAATTAAGAAAATCTGAAAGTCGGAGCTAATTGATGCTACGCTCTGATTGGCTTACGTTCTAAGGGGCGGGGCTTAGTGAAAGGTCAATTAACTCTCTGACGTGGTCATAGGTGAGGAGGTGGGAGTTTCTTTCTTGTCACTCAGCCAATCAGAGCTCAGCATTGAATCTGTCAGCTCCTTTCTGCTTTTCTTTTCATAATATCTGCACCAAATCTGAAATATGAATGTTGCTTTTGGGTGTCACAACCTCCAGAGTCTCGTTTCCTGCCATTGTTTTCTGTTATCTACTCTCCCAACTTTCTCCTCTCTCATTGCCCAGCCCAAAAAATGGCAGAAATCATTGCATAAGTGGTGCTTTTTTAACCTCATTTCACCAAATACACTTCTCTAAAATATGAATCCTGCAATGTTTTAATCCCTTAAGGAACATCATGGCATAAGGTTTGCTATACCTTCCTATACTGTTCTACTACTACACCATGTTTGTGGTACTTTCACAGTTAATGTTTGTGTGCAGAGGATATAAAGTTGTGTCACTGGTCTGGTATCCCTGTAAAAAAGACATGGCAAACCAAGCTCTGTGTTGTAAAGTAAAGTGAAAGCATATCTTACCGTGCTCAGGACTTTGTTGAAGTACACAAAGCTGAAGGCAACCGCGATGGTCTGCAGGAGGATTGCTGCGAGCATGATGAGCCCCAGACACTGGAGAGAAACAGAAACGGCCATATCACACTGCTGGAGTGAGTTAGTGAGGCACCCAAATAAAGTTCCCGAGGAGCAAGAGACACTTCTTCCAGCCAGCAGGGAGGACAAGTCAGATCAAGCTCTGCTGCATTTCTGCTCCACAGGGAGGGAGGGAGAGAGAGGGAGAGAGAGAGAGAGAGAGAGAGAGAGAGAGAGAGGGTGGGAGGATTAACAGCCTCAAGATGTATCTGTTATTAGATAGAAATGAGCTGGGAGCTTATTACTGCACATGTAACTTCATGACGCCTTCATGTGCTGTAGGAAATATGGAAACTTTCACTTGAGCAACCCAAAAGAGATAATAATGTGGACCTTTTAAACCTTGAAATATTTTACTCATATTCTATTGCTGATGCACATACCATTGACAAGACTGACAGCTAGTATATAGCCTAAGATTTCTGTTTTTTTTTTTTTACCAAACAAGGCTACTACACATTATCTTCACCACATCATCAGCAGATGGAGCATTATATGTGTTCAAAATATTCATTTTTTCATTCTATTGTTATATTAATTAGGGCTGTCAATTGATTAAAATATTTAGTCGCGATTAATTGCATGATTGTCCATGATTAATCTTGATTAATCTTGATTAATCACACATTTTTTATCTGTTCAAAATGCACCATAAAGGGAGATTTTTCAAGTATTTAATACTCTTATCAACATGGGAGTGGACAAATATGCTGCTTTATACAAATATATGTATATATTTATTATTGGAAATCAATTAATAACACAAAACAATGACAAATATTGTCCAGAAACCCTCACAGGTACTGCATTTAGCATAAAAAAATATGCTCAAATCATAACACGGCAAACTGAAGCCCAACAGGCAACAACAGCTGTCAGTGTGTCAGTGTGCTGACTTGACTATGACTTGCCCCAAACTGCATGTGATTATCATAAAGTGGGCATGTCTGTAAAGGGGAGACTCGTGGGTACCCGTAGAACCCATTTTCATTCACATATCTTGAGGTCAGAGGTTAAGGGACCCCAATGAAAATGGCCATGATAGTGGTCGTTGATGAGGTGGGTGTACGAGATAGATGGTAGTCTATTGGTTACCTGAGGAGGAAGTGGGTGTACTCTGCTTTATATTCCAATGGCTTTTTGGGTGATGTAGGTGGGTATGCTGTAAAATGCCAGAAAAAGAAGTGGGTATACTCTGTATAGCTGTGTACACCCTCTATTACACCAGTGGATGTGACTGATGTCTAAACAGAGAGTTATCAAACAAGTGTGTTGACCAGATAGGAGCTTTGCACAGAGAGAAAAAATAGATCTGTGTTCTGTCCTGTGTTGTTCTAATAAAAATTTTGATGTGTTAAATCCCGTAGGTCTAGTTATGTGTAGCAGATGCTTGTAGGAGACAGCAGTTTTCAGTATCTGACATTGTTTACTCCTTTCTGTTATTCATAATATCGTTGTTCAACTTCAATCACAACATCTGCCACAATTTGTAACTGGGTTCATTTCAAGTCAGAAAGACTTCAGTGCAGTACAAATTGTTTTTATGAATTCCAGTCTCCAAAGTTGGAGACTAGAAGTCAAAGGCAGCATTAGCTGTGTTTGTTGAATGGGGCATTTGGGGTGAGCATGGAGGCTCTGGAAAGAATCAGTAATAAAGATGTGATGTTTTTATTAAGATATTTGGCTTTTTGTGTGTAATTTAATCCACATTCAGTCTTTGTTCAGTTTTTCATTTTCACAATTTTTGTCAGTGTGATACTTTTGTGTTCTCTTGGTGTTTCACAGTTAAACAGCTGCAGATAAATAATACTGTGTAACTCAAACTTTATTTTCTCCTGATGGCTGTTTTTTTCCTCGCGACTCTTGGCTGTTGCTTGATTTGAAAAAAAGATAAAACAAAGTCATGTTGCATTATGACCAAAATCACTTGAGTGCAGTGTAGATAACAGATACTCAGCATCTGAAAGTAAGATGAAAAAAAGAACCCTTTTTTTCTTCTCTTTCCTGCTATTGTGAAGTGATCTGAGAGAATGTTATTCGATTATAGTGCCAAATGACCCGCCATTGTTTGGGCTCATGTGTAGCCCTATAGTACCATTTGTCCCAGGGGAGTCATTCAATGTGCAGAGCTTAACCTTGAGTGATTCCTTTACTTTCATTCCTTCACCTCTAATCCCGGCTCCATTGTCAGTGTGAGGAAGTGAGAGTGGAGCTGAAGGAGTTCACAGCTCCTGGATGTGCACGACCCTCCCAGCAATCAAGACCTGCCTTAAAAAGCATGTGTTACACATTCACACTGGCACACATGCTGCCGTAATGTTCACACATGTAGGTAGTGCTGTACCAAACTGAAAAAATGTAGGAAGTGTAAGCGAGTGCAGCAGCAGCAGAGGAAAATAAGTATTTTGTTTGTTTCCTTTAACTGATTAAAATCTAAAAATGCGGCAGTGATAAGAGGTTCCTGTGTTCCCTTAGGTGCGTCAATTCCCAGGCCTGTCAGAGAGAGCATGAGTGATAGCTGAAGACTGTCTGGCCCCGGGCGTGGAAGATGACACCCTGAGAGACATGCCTGTCTACAGTCCCATGGCAAACAGACACACACAGAGAGAAAGAGACAGTAAAACTATGTTTAAATATTTTTAAACCTATCATATTATTGTTATTTTTATCCTCAATCAGCCGGTGACCTTTGACCTCTGTCAGACATGCAGCAACTGGCTTTAATCCTGTGGTGTTTTAACTTAAAGAAATAGTTTTACATTTTGGGAAATATGTTTATTTGCTTTCTAGCTGAGCGTGAAATGAGATGCTTGATACCACTCTTACGTTTATTATATTAAACTACAGCCAGCAGGGATGTATTATTATTATTATTATTATTATTTTCTATTTCTGGCTGTGGGGGGAGTGAACACTAATCAGTGCGGCTAACATCAATGAGATAAAATTGCAAACAGTAACGCTGCATCGTTTCCTGTGATCCCTCTGGCGTGTGAAGGCAAATCAAATCAAGTGCTGGAATGGTGGACTCCGCCATTAACCATGAAATTTAATATATAGAAAGGTATTTACATAATGTAAATACATTGAATAGCTATTGCTATTCATGAAAATATGAAGGGGTTGTAACTTTATAAGTGGAACAAATGTTGGTCAGCACCAAAATCAGTAAAAACTTGTGTCTCTCTGTGAGGAACACTCAACAGTACTGTGAAATTGTTAGACTCAGTGACGCTGACGAAACTATTTTCCAACTCCGTAAATCTGAAATACAAGAACAATTGGAAACAGGAAAGCATAAGGAGAGCTGCTGCTTCTCTGGGAATGAAAGCAGCTTCCCCCCCTGTAGCGAAACACTTAAAATAACACCCAGAAGACATATGTTATTATAGATTTAAAGCACAGATCACGCTCCATCCAACCCTCCTCTGTCCTCCACTCCCCTTTTCCCCTCCCCTGAGGCTTCTCCTCCCAACGTTCCTCTCGGTAAAGTCATGGAATCTCCCTAAATTCCCGCCTGAGCATTACAGCTGCTCATTGTCTCATTTATGAAACAAAGACTAGTGCTGAAAACTGCTACAGCAGCACAAGTTGCCAGTGACTCAGCTAGTGTGTCCGTGGAAAGGTGTTTCCCCGATAGGAAACTATTGTATGTGAATGTGGGAGCATAGAAACAGAGCCAATACAGACTAATGTTTAACTCACAATCGTATCAAAATGATTTAACATGCAGACAAACGGCCCCCGTGAGTGTTTATTACTGTGTGTTGTATTATTGGATTAATTTTGTTAAATCATTCATGCTTAATTCATTCTAATTTTAACTACTTCACATACTGTCTGATAGTTTAATCTATAACGATGTGTCATATTAGTAGTAGTAGTAGTAGAGGAAATAGCCTCTGGAAGTACCTCGAAGTTGTTCTCACAGTACTTGAGTATCCACTAGTGGTTACCAAATGTGTGTTAGATTAAGACCATGGAAGGGTCATGATGTTCTCAGTCCACTAGAGGGGGGTGTTGCATTGATTATTGGCCCAGAAATGCACTCTCTTTCTATGTAAAGAAACAAAAACATGTCTGATCTTGAATATTATTGAGAGCTGGTGTAGATGTGAAATCATTTGGGGGCTCTCTAGTAGTAGTAATGTGGAGTACACAGAAGGCCCTGGAAACAATCAATTGTAAATTAAAATATTCGTCATTCTGTCTTTTATTTCCGTCTATTTGAACTCTTTGTTCAATTCTAATGTTTGCACTTTTTACACAAACATCTAAGTTTGTTCAACACGCCAACGACACGTCATGTACTGAACAGTCAAAGTGAGCGTCACCTCAGTCACACACAACCTCCATGTACAGTACAGGTGCAACATCCACACCTTTATTATCACGGTTGTTAAAAGGCATTCTGGGAAACATAACACAAAAATACACCTAGTTGCAAAATAACATTTCATATATTAAACATCACAGGCTGATGATGCACAACAATATATTTGGAAATAGATTTTCTTTTAATAGTAAATGGACAAACAATTTGTGCTTCATGAGTATTTATTATTATTCATCAGCTCCTTCATAAATCACAAACAGCTGGCAGAGCAGAGACACAGAGGAAGTTTGTCCCACGTGAAATGTTTAAAAGACATAACATTTAGAAGAAGAAAATTAAATTTAGAGGTAAGATGACATTATTTGAAGCCCTTCAGTTGAAATACATGCATAAAAAGCAAGTGTTGCACCTCAGATGTCCTGCATGTTACTTTTAAAATATTGTAGGAGTGATTCTATATACAATGTAGATTTCTGACAACAGTGCTGACCAAGCAGAGCAGATATTATAGGGAAATTTGATATAATACAAATTTTAGGACTGCTACTGTCAAGTGAACTTGTAACTCCAGTGATTCATTCATGTTCCATAAGAATCCCTACTCAGGCATTTAAATCACAAAACATTTAATTCATAATAAACTAAGAGCATGCTCAGATACACAGAATGTCCCGAAAGTAAGTAGGACACAATGTGAATAATTAAAGTAAATAGTGCATTTTGTTAAGTGATTGTCAAGCATCATCCACAATCTGTCATCATCCGCGGTGTTTCTACAGTAGTCCAGAACGGACAAACCAAAATAAAACCGACTCTAGAGAGAGCTTTTCACATTTTTACGTTACCTGAAGGCCACCGTAGCTCTCTGACGCGCTTGTTAAATGAGTGCAAAAATGTGGTACCGCCAGCCGGCGTCTGACTTTTGTTGCTCCTAAAGTAATGTTATTATGGTAAGGACGGCCTCTGAGTGAGGGGAACGGCGTTACCACAGTTTTGCACTCGCCGGCTCACGTTACCACAGCCTTGGAAAGGAAGGATCGAGTGGAGGGGTACTCAGTTGGTTGCAATCTGCAATCACACCACTAGATGCCGCCACTTCCTACACACTGTACCTTTTTAAGATATTTTAGTCGGGACCAAAATGGACAAAACATAATTCCTGTTTTGTTTTTTTTTAAATTGCTTCAGACAGTTTAAACCACTGCTAACATGAACTTCTGTTTGTTTTATTCTAAAAGTTAGGTATAAAACCAATTACATGTGACATCTCTTGCTCATGTGTAAGAATCGGTGTACTGATGTGGTTCCTCCCAGTGGAAGCAGCTGATTAATTTATCCATTAGTGGCTGTGCATCTGTTAAGTATGTTTGTTAGCTGGTCACAGTGTTAATGTTAACATATTTGCCCTTCTCCACTGCCAACAGACATTACAGTGCTAACAAACCTCCATATGTATCCAGGTGGTGTGTGTGTGTATTCTACAGGAACATGAGGTCCCTGAGCTTGTATTTTTAAACAAAGAGCAGATGTATTAGCCCTTAGCAAGTCCATGATTCATAAAGCAAAGATTAGTGCATTTGTATCAAACACACACATGCATGCACACATGAAGACACTTTCACTCACTTGCACACACACATACACATACACACTCTTACAAGTTGTTCTGCAGCCAGTTGAGGTAACCCCTGAGTGCTCTCTTCCCTACATCAAATTCCACCGGCCAAGATATGAAGCTGAAACATCCGTGGAAGCCCTCCTCATAGTGCTCGCTGGTAACTGCGACGCCTGCGTCCTGTAAGCGCCGCGCGTACATCAGGCCGTCATCCCTCAACACGTCATTCTCGCATGTTAGGATGTATGCTCGAGGGCATTTAGCCAGAACCTCTGGTCCTGCTAACAGTGGTGACGCCCTCACGTCCAGCAGCCCGGACATCTCCTTCACCGCCCCCTGGGAACCTTTTTCCACAACCACAGGCTTGTAGTTCTTCTTGTGTTTCGGCGAAAGGAGGGCGGTCCAGTCGAACCGCGCCCTCAGCTCTGGGGTGATGTTTGAGTGGTGTAAGGCGCTGTGGTTGTTAGCCAGCAGCTGGGGCAGCAGGGAGAGGTCAGCATTGAGGTACTGCAGCCAGAAGCGGATCATGAGGGTCCGGTACAGGATGGGGATATTTCCATTCTGCAAGTAGGAGGGCGTGTTGAAGTCCAGAGCCTGGAGCACTGGGTAGATCAACGCCTGGACGCTGAATTTCACACTCATAGTTTCATCTATGGCAATCTGGGGAAATATAAAAACATATAAGGCCTCAATCTTTTGATTTATATTTACAGCACATTGTTACACGCTCTCAACATGACATTGCTTCGGTATGTACCTCCTGAGAGACCGCAGCAGCCAGGTTTCCTCCAGCACTGTCACCTGCCACAGCCAGACGCTCGGGGTCGATGGCATACCTGGCCAGAACCTCTGGGGACAAGAAGTGCTTGGCAGCAGCGAGACAGTCCAAATACGGCACTGGAAAGTGCACCTCTGGATACAGGCGATACCTATAGAGACATTGGTTGCAAAATGATCATTTACTGGAGAATGTGACTGGAAGCACTTTCTCTATAGTTAAAGGGTCACTTGTCTACAGGAGTACGATTCAAACCGTGAAAGCACTTCATCATCTGTGAGCTTTCTAAAGTTTGAGTTAAAAATAGACTGTATATAAAGATGGACGACATGACAGCTCCCCAAAAGTGAAGCCAGAACATCTCAATCGCCCCCTGGTGGCTGGCTGCGGTATATGTCATAAATCTGCCCCCTCCATGTTAGCAGATGGGACATCGGCCAAACTTAAAAATTCACATCAAATACATTTTTCCCAAAGATGGTTTCTGTCATTTTAGGTAATTCTTATCACGCTCATTTACTTTAAGTGTTAATTTTTCTGATAAGTTTGGTTTTAATTAGTTATTTGATGCTATTAAAAGGGGCTGAAACATCATGATTGACAGCTGCTCTGAGTGAAGTAGTCGCGCAGCCGGAGGCTCAGGAATTGTAAGAGAGAGGAGGTGTAACTTTAACTTTCCATAACCGTCACAAATCTGTGTAATAGAATGTGTGTTAGTTTGATCATAAATGAAGTGGGACCTCGATACCGCGGCTCCAGTCCCCCGATCACTACAGCGCAGACTCTGGCTCCAAATGACGCAGATGGCAGCTCCCGTATCCGGGATATTTTGGCTTCACTTTTGTACAGTGAGAGGAAGTGGAGACGTGTCGTCCATCTATATATACACAGTCTATGGAGTTAACATACAAATATGTTTTTCTATTTCTTAAAGTGTGTTTCTGTCTCTATGAGCAGAAACTTTTTGAAACGGTAGATTAGTGTTGCACACTTACTCAACGGATACCACAACAGTGTTGAGCTCGTCGGACAACATCTGGTTGATCGAATCATACGTCCCCTTCTCTGAGGAAGTGAGAGAGAGGTGGAGGTGTGTGGAAAAGTGAACAAAAAACATTTTATTGCTGAATTATTTGCTTATTTGAAGTTTCAATGAAAGGCACAAAGACACACACACACACATAAGTTACTACACAAACTCCTTTTTTGGAATCTGGACAAATCATTTCCCTTAAAGGCAGAAAATGTAACAGATCCCATTCAATAAAACAAACAAAAATACTGTCAATCTGCAGGTTTCGTAAGGCTAAATTTAAGATTTTAATGTTGTGTTTATAGTTGCATTTATAACTCATTTTAAAAGACAAAATAATGAATTTGATAATTCTTTTTTTTCTGATTTAATTTCCTCTCCTTATACTTAAAGACAGTAGGAACGTCGATAGGAACGTCGATAGGAACGTCGATAGGAACGTCGATAGGAACGTCGATACTCACTGCCACTGCCGAGGGCCCAGCCTCCTCCGTGGAAAAACATCAACCCTCTCCTCAGATGACCTTCCCCTCCAGCCGGGGGCTCGTACACACGGACCGGGACGCCGGCGAAAGTGATGTCGCTGACTTTAACTCCGGGAAAGACCTCTCCGTCGTTCTCAGAATTGCGCAGCCCCTCCATCATGCCGTCGAAACCCTCTGTGGAATCCCTGATTGTCTTGATGTAATGATCAAAGCCGAGCCAGGCCTTCAAAGAGGCCTGAAGATAGAGAAGACATTCAAGACGTATTCAGACGACGGGTGAAAAGTAGGAGAAAGGAATTTTGGGAAAAGACAAATTGCAATCATCTCTTGGCAGGGACTTGAGACACAACTGTCTCACCTAGTCCCCTCTGTCCTTCTGCACTGTATCTGACTGATATGTCTCAGTATGTCTGCCCTCCTCCCCACAAACATCTCACACTGTCTGGTTCAACCAAGGCCAGCAGACACAGCTGTTTAATGGCAATGGATCAAATAGTTTTGAGATATTTCAGACTGGACCAAAGTGGTGGACCGACCGACAAACTGACCATCAGACAGACACCGGCATCCCAAGAGCCACGCCACTAACAGGGCTAAACATCTATCAATCTATCCACTCAATTAAGGAAATGAAAACCACAATTACACAAGCGCTAATAGCCGAGCACAATGTGTGTGAATTCAGTATAAGAAACGGTTGATTTCATCATTATCGTTTTTTTCTGTTGCCTCATCTTGTGTTGCGAGAGTGATTGCAAAAATGTGGGCACAGTTTAACTGAACTGTTAATTTACACAATACGCATGTAGCAGAACAATCAGTACGTCAATGTTCCTCTCTTTTCTTTTCTGTAGCATGCCACCAACATACTCAACAAGCCATATGACAAATTAAGATAATGTAATCTACTCAAAAGTGTTTATGCCATTTTTGAAACGGATTAGCATCATCACAGCATAATGCTGTTGCTGTATTTACCTGGAAACTTAGAATACAAGATGATAAAGCCGAAGAGCAGAGAGCAGAGAAGGAAAACTGCGATAGAGATGAAGAATTAAAAATGAAATTAACTTATGTGGGCGGATTCAAAGGTCTGGACCCGGGCAAGAAAACTCGACCAATGTGGCGGGATATTTGACTTTTGAATTTCTAGCCATCTGTACCTGACCCTGAACCCTGTAATTGACCCTGAACCCTGTACCCTGTACCTGACCTTGTACTCTGTACTTTATTTATTTATTTAAAAAGGATCCCCATTAGCTGATACCAATGGCACCAGCTAGTCTTCCTATGGTCCGGAATACCTGAACCTGTACCCGAAATACCTGACCCTGTACTTGACCCTGTACCCTGACCCTGTACTCTGTATCTGTTCCTGACCTGAACCCTTATGTGTACCTGACCCTGTACCTGAACCTGTTTCCTGTATTTGACCCTGTACTCTGTATCTGTTCCTGACCCTGTACCCTGTATCTGTTCCTGAACCCTTGTCTGTACGTGCCTTCTTGTAAGCTTATGTATCCTCACTTCTTCAATAAATCACTGAACTATTCCTGTCTGCCTGAACCGTCTGCATTTGGGTCCTGCCCCCCTCGTTCTACTGTAGGCATTTATTTTTAAACGGTTCATCATGAGTCCGGCAATGTTAGTGCGATGCTAAATCAGTGGAGTACTTTTTTTTAATAAAGTCAGTATCATGAGATCAATACATCCCTTCTTTGGATGTATTTTAGTAAACCTCGTTATCTACCTTTGCTCGGAATAAAAGACTTAATAAAGTGAGACACAAATCTTGCTTCACACTATTTTAGTTTATGTTTTAATGCTTTTTAATGCTCTGTTTTAGGTACTTTTTAGTACTTGTTTCAGCGTTAACATATTTTTTCAATGTTACACTTTCTTGTATTTTGGTGAGCTGCAATTTTCCAATCTGGTGGACAATTAAGTTCTGTACAATTATCAAAAACAATACTATATATAACTACTATATAAAACAATATGTATTATTTAAAACTACTTTAGTATATTTAAAATATGCAAACACACAAAGGAAAAAAGAGCATTTCATCTCAGTGTTTAGTTCTAAACCATTTACGCTTCTTCTTCTACAGTATATCATAGTAAATGTTATAAAAGAACACATTGAAGACCAAATATTTAAATAACAATGACAGACCAGTTGGACTTACTTTAATCTTATCTCAATGGATCTTTTATACTTAATTTTTGGAACAGAAAGATACGATTAAATATTAAATGACTTAAAAAAATAAATAAAAGAGTTTTATCTGTTATATAATAATAATAAGTAGAACAACTTGCTCAGCCAGTGTGGCAATGATAACTCCTATCATGACTCCTCACCTACAGTGAGACTTTCAAAATGTAGAACAAAGGTGAGATTGTTGTGGCTTCAAGCCCAGAATAAATATCCAGATGGCTGATTTGCAACAGACTAGCAATCGGCGTAACAGTTTCAAAATCAAACTGAAAAAGCTCTTTGACAAAGTTTGTACATGTTACCCTGCTGTTACTAATGTGCCTTAATGGATACAAGCATGAACAGACCTTCTAGTAAAGAGAAGCACTGTAGACTTAAATCCATAACAGTTACACAATGTTGAGGGGGTTTCAGCACATGCATTTTGATTTGTACAGCTCTCTGTGTGTCAATTCATGTACATGACATCTGCTCTGAAAATACTTAAAGGTCCCATATTATAAAAAGTGAGATTTTCCTGTTTTTTTTTATTATAAAGCAGGCTTAAGTCCTATATAAATACTGTGAAAGTATCGAAACGCTCAATCCACAGGGAAATACACACAGCCCGTATTCAGAAACTCTGCATTTGAAACAAGCCGTCAGGACTTTTGTCCATTTGTGATGTCACAAATATACAATATTTAGACCATTACAGAGTTTTAAATGCAAACATTCTAAATGTGTCCCAGTTTATTCCTGGTTGCATATAAATGGACCCAACAGCCCGTGACTCAAGCTGTTGCCGAGCAACAGCTTGAGTCACAGGCTGTTGCAGGCTGTTGCAGGCTGTTGCAGGCTGTTGCAGGCTGTTACAGGCTGTTGCAATTCCATCGCAATTCCATCGCAATTCTGTCGAAATGTGCTAAAACGGAGCGTTTCAGACAGAGGGTAAATACGGGAATATTCAGGCAGACAGTATGAGGAAAATAAAGTTTTTTTTTAACATCACAGCATGTAAACATGTTCTAGTCGAAACACAAAATACAAGTATGAGCCTAAAAATGAGCACAATATTGGACCTTTAAATAAACACACATTGTAAGGCACTGATTATGCAATAATAACTATACTGAGCTACAGTTGGGCAACACAAGGCTTAGGTGGGTAGGATCAAAGTCCATGTCTGCACAGATTAGGTGTGCTGTAGGCTAACAGGTGTGTCTTTTCTCAAAACCACTATTACAGTAGCTGTTTTCCAATATGCAGTATTTGCAAATAACCTTTTTATGTGGAAAACAATATAATTTCAATGATATTATTTGTGCAGATAATCATAATCATATAGCTGAAGTTACTCATCAGTCCACTCACTATTGTACCTACAAGCACATGCACCATTCCCAATGAAAACATCTCATCTCTCACCAGGTGCATCGTTGCTCTGAATCCAGCATCCAGCATCATCAGCTTCCAGGGCTCCTGGATGGCATCAGGCAGCGGGATGTAGATGAAATAAGCGACGGCCACCGTTAGTGACACAGTAACAGCAGCTGGAAGCAGCCTCATCTTGGATCTGACAGCTTCAGTGTCTCCAGCTGTGACTCATGGACGAGCTGACAGAGGATCCAAACTGACTCTGATGCTCTCTACGAGGGCCAACCAGGCTCCAGAGGTAACACTAATTATAGCACTACACATTACTTTATGGGACCGTTAGAGCATGGAGACTTCCGCTGAAAACCTTCAAAATAAAACCTGTATTGACATCTATATTTACTCTGAGCCTGTTGTCTGCAAACTAAATTAAAGGTCCCATATTATGCTCATTTTCATGTTCATAGCTTACTTGTATTTTATGTTTCTATAAAAAAAATGTTTATTGTAATGTTAAAAAAAACAACTTTATTTTCTCTCATGCTGTGTCTCTGAATATACCTGTATTCACACTCTGTCTGAAACACTCCGTTTTAGCGCATTTCAAAGGAATTGGAACGGAATTGTGTTGCTAGGTTACAGCTTGGGTTCATGTTTACTTGCTGTCAGCTGATGTCATTCACATACACTGCAACAGGAAATAAACTTGGACACATTTAGAATGTTTACATTTAAAACTGTGAAATGGTCAATTTATTGTATATTTGTGACATCACAAACTTACAGAAATCCTGACGGCTTGTTTCAAAGGCACAGTTTCTGAATACGGGCTGTGTGTATTTCTCTATGGGTTGAGCGTTTTGATACTTTTACAGTATTTATATAGCACTTACACATGCTTTACAATAAAAAAAACAAAACATTAAAATGTCACTTTTTTACAATATGGGACCTTTAATTAATTGATATGTTTTAAACATTTGGCCTAAATCGTTTCAGATTCGACCTGTTTGAAGAAAATATATCATTATAAATTAATAAGTTATATCACTTTGCAGTCAATAAATATGGTTGCTGTTTTTATTTCAAAGTTAGGAATGAAATATGAAATAACTAATTTGCAAGGCACTGTTTCATTAATATTAGGTATGCCACCAATATTGTGTCAGCCTACACATTTGTTTATCTTGCAGAATTTTTTTACTGCTAGATTTTAATCTAATTACAAACAAATCTATAGTATTTGGGTATAATTGTCCTCTCTCTTCTTCTTCAGAAACCTGGCAAGACTTGACGCTTTTATTTTGAAGGCTGCAGGCAGCAACGAATGGGCGTCTGGGAAATGAGTTTTTTGTGTGACATCTGCAGGTTGGTACAAAGTTGTATTACATACATGTGACCACGGAGAGGCACTATAGAGCTGCAGAGTGCAGCCAGGACTCCATACCTAAATCTGGTTTTATCTATAGTTTCATCATACTTTGCAAGGTGAAAATATAATAACTGAAAAAAGAAAGGAAATTAGGAAACTACTTTAATAATAGAAAATATTTACATAACGTTTTTGAAAATGCCAATTTAATCTAATTTAATTATTTTTTCTTTAAGAAAACAATAACATGTGGAGACACATAGATCTTTTATTTATCAGCTCAGATGATGCAAAATTAGAGTGTTTACAGTTTATGGCCCAATTAAGATCAAATTGAACCACATAAATGCAATTAAATGAAGATTTCAGCTCCATCTGGAGCTTGTTGTACATCTTCCTAAGAGAGTACACTGGTGCGTACAAAGACAGGTAAATGCAGAATTTCTTGAATTGCAGGAGGATGTATAGAGTAGACTTGATATTGCAGGTCAGTAGATGCAAATATGTTAGTGATTACTTAGAGGTGAGGAAACTGGCCATGAAGCGAAATAAAACACCACCTCTCTGCAACAGCTACCTTACACACATGCTGCAACTCTTAATTTGGCAATTTCCTGTTAATGTAAAAAAAACCACAACATTACGTCCATAAAAATATGCTCCTAACGATTATAATAATCCTACTAATTTAATGTAAGAAAAAATCAAAGTGTTCATTCTTATACACAGCATATTAGTACATAAATAGAAAACAGTCAATGCCAGTTTATGCTGTTAAGGTCAATAACAGGTGGAATGATCTGGGGTGAAATCATAGCCCTGTATGTCTGGTAAAGTCAGAAGTGCTTCACTCACTGACTATTGATGCCTTTTATGTGTACACACATCAATACTGGACTGAAGTTTTACTGGAATGGATTAGTGGTGCGAGTTGTTGGACAGAGATCAGACTCCTCGTGATCGTTCACAGGCTATCGATCCCTCTACCTTTTAATACTTTTCTGTCTGATAAAAGGTCATCCTTCTCTTTTTTTTTGTCTGGTTTGGTGTTCAATATTTGCACTGGGACACATCAACAGCAAATTTGACACCACTAAAATATCTAAACGTGTCAACCCTGGAAAAACATGCTGTTTGCATCACTTTTTTTAAATTGATCACAGCTATGATTTGGCAGACGATTTTCTGCAGAAGACAATCTGACAGGAAACATGAGTTCAGAGAGAGAGAAAGGGGAGTCACGCAACAAAGGCCCACAGCCAAATTCAAATCGAGGATGTTGCAATTATGTGGTGTGCATCTTAGACTGCGGGGCAAAGAGTCTCAGTGTCACTCTCTCTCTCTCTCGCTCTCTCTCTGTGCTATTTATCGCCCTGTTTCTTCCCACGGTTTAACTTTTTAAATGGGCACTGTCTGTCCCTGGTGGCCCTGTGTGAGAATGTAAACAAACATCGGAGCTGATGAGGATCTGACCCCTGGCCTGCACTGGACCAGTTTTCCAAAACACAGCAGCAGCTAGACCACCAGACCATGTCAGATTAGCCTCTTGGAAGACCAGAGTGGGGAAGAAGACATGGAGAGGTGGCTGCAGAGGGTCAGTGATATAGTCTTTACAATATTTAATTAGAGAATTGTAAATGTGAGTGTTAATATTGGAAAGTGATAGAACATTTAACTCTGTTGTTTGCGTAGTTTGAGCTCCAGATGGATGTCAAGACCTTTCAAAATAAGGCTACTGTAGCTTCATATTAACCATAGAGTGGAGTTGATCTTCTCATCTAGCTCTCAACAAGAAAGCAAATGAGCATATTTCCCAAAATGTCAAACTAGTATAAAGGATTTCATCTATGAAATACAACTTTAAGTAAGCACACCGTACAGTGCAATCTAATTATAGATCAAAGAAGAAATGGTATGTAGGTTTTTTTTATGCATATTTTGGTGAAACAAGTATTTAGGGATGAACAGCAGAAGGTGGATTGTGCTGCAGAAGTGGAAGTTTTAATACTTTAAAACGTGTCACCGTTGCAACCAGTACACTTAAATCTGACACAGCTGGTGGTGTTCCTCGTGACGCATGAAACTACAAACTCTTTGCGGTCATCTTGAAATCCTACGACCCTGCTGGGGTGGGGGTCACACTCCAAAGATCACCTTAAGTCAGACACAGATGCCATTCTTGCTCTCTGTCCAAAAAGCTGTCTGAACGAGAGCGTCAGCAGAAAGCTTAGATTGTAAACGTTAATGTGATATACGTGCTTTCGTGTGTGTGTGTGTGTGTGTGTGTGTGTGTGAGGAGTGTGCATTAAAATTCCCTCTTCCTGCCGCCCTCCTCCCCTCCCTCCTGTGTGTTGGTCTGGCGTCTCCCTCCAGTCTGTGGTATGGAGGGCAGAGAGAGGGCCTCTCTTGTGTCGCCGACTGGAATTACACTTATGGTCATTTAACATGACTTAACGCAGGAGGCAGAAATGGAGGTTTTCCATTTCAGGCAGTCCTGTCTCGTTGTTCAGCCTCTTTCTTGACACTTACTTTACATTTGTTTGAGCATGAATTACTGGGCCGAGTATGGCAAGAGATTTTACCAATAAACAGCACCTTGAACTAACTGCTCCGCATCTGGTATTCTGATTATCAAGGACTTGGCTGAAAGGATGTTGTGTTACGTACACTGATTTTTCCTCTGGCCTCTTGGTTGGAAGAGAGAGATCTCTCTCTCTCTCTGTGTTTCAGGTCTGCCACGCCCCTCTCTCAGTGCCTGATCACCCAGACCTGAATCTCATTCAACAATCAGTGGAGTTGTTTATCTACTCCCAGAAACGGAGATCCTGCCCTTTTGGCCTCTGAGCTGTCTGTTGCTGCTGTTGATTAACTGGTGTAACAAATGCTACGTTCCAAATCGCATACTTTTTCTTTTTACGTTTAGTACATACTGCCCTTACTAAGTGCGTACTGTTGCATGCAGTATGCATACAATTGGGTCATACTACTTCGTCATAACATGGCGCCTTGATCTTTGACCCTCTTGCTCATATATCCACTGTGCAGAGGATTGTAGGTCAGAATAGCCAGAAAAGCATGCTGGCTTGCATACTGCAAAATGAGACCGAATGTAGTGGGACATCCTGGTATTTTTAGCATACTGCATTTGACATACTATGTATTGGGACGTACTAAATCTTTTTCTGGCATACTAAAGAGTATGGTAGTACGGGTATTGGTACGCACAGACTGGAGTTGACATGGCTCTGATAATTCTTGATCCTTTGTCTTTGTTGGTCTTTGTCACTTTATTAAAGAAGCCTTGTAGGGGTTCTTTATGCTATTTATTTTGTTTCTGCTTTTTTCCTAATTTGTGGCTACAAGTTAGGGAGATAAGTATTGTCTTTTTGTTTGATTCAGTAGAATAATGGCTTTTTTATTTACTAGTTTTGGTCCTTTTGTTTGTTTATTTGTCCTTGGAGACCCTAATGCCTTATTTGCTTCCGTTTCTGTAATATTAGTTGATTTCTCTAACTATTTTCATATAAATGTCACACACTGTTACACTTAAAGTGCTTCAGCAGCTTTTTCTTGCTGTGTAGGTTAAATTTTTTTTGTGTTCCACTAGACATTAAGTTAAGGTCGTAATGGATGTTAAGCAACAACTTGCTGCAAGTAGAAATGAGAGAATACAAGCTAATAGGCACTGATTAAAACGATTAAAAAGGAGTGATAACAAATATATCTTGTTCAAGCTGATGTGCGTCCAACTGTGCTTGTGACCGTGACAAAAATGGTGACAAATACTACGTTTTCTTTTAATCTGTTTCAACGGAGACTAAACTACTTTTGCACACATCATTTACATCATCTTGACTGGCTAATGTGCACGTAAAATTAGGAATGTTCTCGGATATGTCTGAGGAAGCAACGACTCAACTGAAGCAGATCCTCTACTTTGATAACATACCTTTTTCACAGAGGACATGTCACAGTATTCCTACTGTGCACAGGCGTAAGTAATAGAAATTAATGATGGCTGAATACCATTTAGCTGAATCACTGTCTTGGCTTACTAAGACACTTGAATATAACGATGTCATCATTAATTTTATTAGTAACATCTGCTTTTGCTACTACGACAAGTTACAATGTCTGCTGTGAAAAAGACCTATTTGGATATTTGTTAGGAGCAGATGATATCTTCACAGGATCCTTTGTACTTTCATGATTCTGCAGGTGGCAATGAATATATGTTAAATATGTAGCCACTAACTGTTTGAGCCAACAGGAGGATAAAGTGATATTTCACCTCAAATCTAACTGGCATGAATTCAAGTTGACCACAGCCACTGCTCCTTGTAAAGGAGGAAACTACCTCACTAGGAAGTGAGTCTTTGATATGAAAAGTGGAGGCTGCAGCTGGTACATTTCCTATTCTCTGGTCTCATGACAATAGCCACCAAGATAGAACATCATCCACATCCTGATAATCAGACTGAGTTGCCATTTCATTGTCACTGAAGCAATCTGAGATGTGGACAGTGATTCAGAGGAACCGGCACTTTTTCTGTAGAGTCATTCTTGACTATGTTGACACTTTTTTTTAATTTTGAAAGTACGTCTTTTACTTGTGGAGTATTTTTACACTCATAGTGTCACGTTTACTTGGGCAAATCTGAATAGATTTAAACCTCTTGAATTGAGCATAAATGCAAATTTCCTTGTGTCTTTGTTGTGTGCATAGTCATGACAGGGCAGAATCTGTATGGCATAGGAAACATTACACTTTGTTTTGGCATTGCAGGTGATTAATCAAATTAGAAATGTTAAGACAACTTTCCTTTTTTTAACCTGTTTGTTTATTTATTTATTTTAACTTTTTTTTTTTTTTTTAAAAGCTAGGATTTCATATTTTATTTAAAGGGGGACTTCACCCATTTCATAATTAAACTTAGACACTCCAAAAATATTAGTAAACATGAACAACTCTCTCCCAAATCTAAAAACTAGAGTACTAAAACTCAAATTTGTGATGTGACAGGGTATATAGTCTGGAGCTGCTGCATAGACCGAAGAACGGTGAGATTTTTTAGTATGTCTGAAACCTTAGTATGAAACCAATAGTACGTGAATTGCATACTATTTCTGGTGAAATATTACAGTATGCAAACACTGGACACTACGGTGACATAAATATCCCATAATGCAATGCGGTAGCCTAGTAACGACAACTTTCATAACAGACAATGGTGCACAGCTCTGTAACATCAATAACACTTCAATTTGAGTGGAAGTATAAGTTTCTACTCTGCTGGGCGTAATATAGTTTTTATATTAGTTCAGACTTTATGATTCTTACATGAGGTTGTCAGGGGTTACCATGGTTACACATCTCCAACAGGAAAGGAGGCTCTCAGAGAAGTGAGTAAGAGTAAATTACTGCAGTGCGTCCGAAAAGATACATACTACTCACACAAAAGTATGTTGAACGATAGTACACATATTGAGTATGAGACCATGGAAATAAGATATTGGAAATCTAAATACAGGTGGAGTTCCCCTTCAACAGATCATTTTAAACATACCTCACATATGAGATATGCATTATGTGCTTGCGTGTGTGTGCACACACTAGACACACGCATACACACGGTGACAATAATGCATTGTGGCATTCGGGAATGTCATGGACAGCAGGCCAGTTGGTGTGCTTCATCTGCAACACAGACTCTATTTCTGAAATGACAAACAACAACCTGTTGTTATCTGCCCTCTGCAAACTGCACGGTGTCACGTCTGACAGAACGGGAACAGAAGCAGGCTCAGTTTTGTGCTGGGTGGCATGCTGTTGTTGGTGCGAGGCGTTCAAGCACACAATGTTCTTAATTGGTTGAGGGCTATTTGCTCTGCTGCTGAAGAAACACAGTCATCATCTTAGCAGGGTAGAATCGGTTCATATTGAATTCTTCATCTCTATTGCAGTTTTCATTTCTCTGCTGTTCATCATTCGGCTTTATCGTCTGTAAGTTTCCAGCTCAATACATCAACAGCATTATGCTGGGATGTTGCTAATCTGTTTCTAAATGGCATACTGTAAACACTCTTGATTAGATCCTTTACTTTATCTCAATTTGTCTGATGGCTTATTGAGTATGTTGGTGGCATGCTACGGAAAAGAAAAGAGAGGAACGCTGACGCACTGATTGTTCTGCCACATGTGTGTTATGTAAATTAACAGTTTAGTTAAACTAGGCCACAAATAGTTGCAATCACTCTTGTAACACAAGATGAAGCAACGGGAGAACTGATAATGATGGAATCAATCATTTCTTAGACTGAATTCACACATTGTGCTCGGCTGTTAGTACATGTGTAATGTGGTTTTCATTTCCTTTATTGAGTCGATAGGGAGATAGATGGATGTTTGGCCGTGCTAGTGGCAGTGTCTGTCTGATGGTCAGTTTGTCGGTCGGTCCACCACTTTGGTCCAGACTGAAATATCTCAAAACTATTTGATGGATTGACATCACATTTTGTACAGATATTCACGGTTCAGACTCAGAGCAGATGAATCCTACTGACTTTGGTTATCCCCTGACGTTTCCTCTACCGCCATCAGCAGGTTGACATTGTTGTTTTTTAGTCAAATGTCTTGACAACCATCAGATGGATTGCCATAAAACTTGGCACAGACCAGAGGGCTACCTCCGAGTCTGAGAAGTGAAGCCAATGTGGAAGTGCCTTAAACGTGCATTCTCTCTAGTAGCCAGCAGGGGGCGACTCCTCTGGTTGCAAAAAGAAGTCTGATTGTATAGAAGTCTATGAGAAAATGACCTCACTTGATTTATTACCTCAGTAAACATTGTAAACATGAGTTTATGGTCTCAATCGCTAGTTTCAAGTCTTCTTCAATACAGCATGATGTTCATTTAGTAAATTATGGTCCCATTTAGAGTAAATTAGACCATAAAGCAGGGTATGCTTAAGAGCGTGGCTACATTGTGATTGACAGGTCAATAAAACGGCATTGTCTGGTAGCTGTCCGTTTTTTTGTCTTACAACTTTAACCCTTTCACAGTGTGTTTTCAGTTCATCAAAGTTAATTATAACTTTTTTTTCGCCTGAAAATGTCTTATTCAGCGTTCGGTTGCACAAAAATAGAACATGGCGACGGTCATCTCTTTAGGATGAATTGTAATAACTGTAAATACTTGCAAAACGAATCACATTTCCATCAACCTCAGCTGTACTCGTTGTGTTTAGTGCTAATTAGCAAATGTTAGCATGCTATCGCGCTAAGCTAAGATGATGAATATAGTATACATTACACCTGCTTAACATCAGCATGTTAGCATGGTCATTATGAGCTGAGTACAGCCTCACAGAGTCCGTAGACTATTAGTCCGTAGCTGTACTCTCTAGTTTTACATTTTACTTCTGTTTTTATTTTTGTCACATCATTTGTTGAAAACAGATAAAGAAATAATGATGTGAGAGGCTATTCTGAGTCATAGTGCACAGGCCAGCTAACAACAAGTTACAGAGATTTTTTCCGGATCTCATTTACTGTATTAAATGCCCACGCAAAACAGCCAGAAGGCGAGCTAAGACAGGCTCTGACTAACAATATCTTCAGGAATTGAATTAAAGTCTTGGCTTTACTGTAAATGAGAGGAGGAGATAGTGAAAGTGAAAACAACACCTGGTCTGATCTGGTCTCTGCCAAAAAGATAGTAATAGATTCAGTTGAAGAGGTGGGAAAAAGTTTCACAAGCTCTTCATCACTAGTTTCACAATTTCTCTCCCCATTTATTTTCAAACCCCGCCCCTCCATTCCCAACTAAGTCTTTCCATCACCAACTCCAGCTCATATCTAGCTACTGTCAGACTCAAGTTTTCCACTGGGATGCGGATGGTACAGTCCGTTCACTGTTGCCAGCAGCAGACAGCACATCAGTTTCCTCCAGTTTGTGCATCCCACAGTTTGGAAAAAGCATCAGGCTGGCAGCCGGCCTGGGCAGAGAGAGAGGTCAAAGGTCAAGTGTCAAATAGGGACTGATGTGGACAGCCACATGCCTCAGCTCTGACCTTTAACCTGGACGTGCATGAGGACAGTGCTGTACTGTTCTGCTGCGGAGAGCTGCAGCCTTTTCGCCACACAAACACACACCCGCTCAACCTCATTATGACACTTCAATGGAAACAGTGGCAAATAAAAACAACCACATTAAAGACAATAGAGCAGAGCTCATAAGGCTGCAGGGATTAACACAGCAGCTGTGATTAAACATGCATAAAAAAAAACATACACACATGAAA
Organism: Sebastes umbrosus; assembly: GCF_015220745.1. Lineage (NCBI taxonomy): Eukaryota > Metazoa > Chordata > Actinopteri > Perciformes > Sebastidae > Sebastes > Sebastes umbrosus. The sequence continues at coordinate 22,126,435 of NC_051284.1, read as the reverse complement.
TCGCACTTCCTCCTTGGCATATCAGCCGACGCCCCGTCCCACTCCCATGAGCCTCTCTCTGGTCTAAATGGGATCCTGATGTTCTGTTTTAACCCCCACTCCCCTCTCCCCATACACGTTCCCCTCAGCCAGAACCGAGGCTGTTAAACGCGGTTTCGCACTCCTCCCCTCGCCCTCAGCTGCAGAGCGACGTTGACAAGAGGCAGCTGTTGCGGCGGTGAGAGGGTGTGATTGATGCAGTAGGCAGCAGCCAGAGCAGATACGTAGATAAATAGGCAGATAACTCACACATATGGTGGGGGGTGGCACTTTCAGAACACACATCCAGCAAATAAATATGTGAGCGATTGCCAGTTTATCAGCACATAAGTCTGTGGTTGTGGCTTGTGGGATTGCTTGAAGCTAATTTGTAGCTTGAGTGCCTCAAACATGCAAAGATGATGAGAACATTTGGACATGGGAGCTGCAGCGGAGGAGATGTTGAGAAGCTGCACACTCGCTGAAGAGTCGGGCGGCTTGAAGACAGGAAGAAAGCTTCTTTGGTTTAGAGAAAGGAGCCAGTTTAGACAGCTGGTATCATGCAACACCCTAATAAAACTCTTCCCCTTTTACTAACATTTCCCTGTGGAGACAAAACCCAAACTAACACACAAAGATGCACAGTTCGACGAAGCCTGCTGATAATGAGCACTCACAAATACGCAGGCGAGAGGGCTCACCTTGTAAAAATGCTCGCGCAGTCGAGGGTTTTATTAACTGTGGCTTCGTAATAAGCTCACCTCAGATTCAGGCATTCATAGCTGGACTGTGTGTGAAAGTGTGGGTGATTGTGTGACCTCTTTGTGTCCTTAGCTCTATTTGTGATGCTGTATTTCTGGCATCTGTTGCTTTCAGCAGAAGCTTAGATCCAGGTGCCTTGTCCTGCAGGCGAGCTCTCATGTACAGCATATACAGTATTGGTGTGTGAGGTGCTGAGTGACACTCCCTGTTCCATTTTGTCAGGATGTGTCAGCACCCTCATCGCCTTTTCTTTTTTACCCCTACAGCCCTCTCTCCTCCATCTCTTTTTCAGCTCTGCGTCGCAGCAGCAGCTCTCACCAGGTCCGGATGGCTCGGTCTTTGTTTCGATTTTAGTCAAGGTGTTTTTTCTTTTCTCTGGAATAAAGCTGATACTCCGCTCCTCAGATTTCCCTCACAAAAGGCTTATTAACAGTCATTATGAAACAAAGCTCGCCACTAGCTGCTGATTATTGGTTTCACTTAGCAGCACCAGCAATTCATTTCACGGATAACAACAGAATTAAAGTTGCATTTTCTCTCTTAATGTGACAAAATTAGCTAAAATTAGGTGGCTAAGCCGATTTCTCCTGCAACTTGATTGGATGCTGTCAGATTGGTTCAACCAAAGTGGATCTGGGGAATTAAGTGTAAGATAATAAAAGGCAAGTCCTAATAATATTCACCAAAAAAAACAAAAAAAAAACACCACTTTTCTGGGATTCAGCAATAAACAACAAAATATATAAATTCAGTTTGTTCATTTCAGTTTTTCCCCCTACGAGTAGATCCTCTTCCCCAAAAGAAATCCCATAAAGGATCTCTCAAAAAGTAAATAAACCCAATATCTCCGATGCTGTTGGAGTTACTTCCGGTACCGGGCAGTTGATCGTCTTCGTGCACACACTTTTTAAATAACGCATTTTTTAATCTTTGGCTGAAAGGTATCAAGTCACGAGTCACTGCTGTTAAAGTCTGAGACAAGTTGCAAGTCTTTCTTTATTTTGTCAAGTTGAGTCTACAGTAAAGTCATTAAATTTGTGACTCGAGCCGGACTCGAGTCCCATGTGACTCGCGTCCACACTTTTTGGCTTTTTAGTGATATTTCTTAATACTCAGAGTGGAAAGAACGTGGTTTACAGTCTGTGATTATTGAAATGTATAACCCGTAAAAGCTATCATTTAGTTTGATGTTCGGTTGCAGCTTCTCCGAGCTAAAGTGAACAGATGTGGCAAAACTAAGTTTAGGTTAGATGTTAAACAGCATTTAATTTCAGGCTTTTCCATAAACAACCTTGTTACCCACAGACCTCCCTGTCAAATATTTTAATAAGGAACTTGGGTAGAAAGTAGTTCCAATAAACTGTCCAGAGCGAGGTTTGTGGATCATCCAGAGCAATGGGGACATTATTTCTGAACTCATATGTCACTATTTTCTTTTTTCAATGCTGTAAGCACCACAACAATATTAAATTGCATTGGGGTGGAGGCATAAATCACAAAGACTGTGCATCTAAAAGCTGTGCAATTAAATCCAAATCCATCTCCGGGGCTAAATACCACTAATGGTAAATGAGAAAATGTGTTTAAGGTAATATGGATAAACAAGCTTTAAAGTTTCCCTTTATTGCTGTTCTTCCTGCGTTCAATACATGCGGTAATGTATCTGGGAAGTGTTCCCGGGCATGGCAAACTAAATTAGATGCAGGGTAAAATTGTATTGTGCTCTCTGCTGCCATCAGGGACTCGTTGTGTAAGAGGTTTAAAATGTTTAGTGCAACTTTATCTCCGTCCCTCTATCCGGTCCTCTCTCTGTAACGCTGGACTGGCTCCTCCCCTGATTGAGTGTTTATTTTTACCCTGTGGGCAGAACAAGGTACCGTCCATTATGCACACACACACACACACCATCCAAGAAATATATAGACACACACACACAAATGGGCCCTTCTTGTCATGTGATGCAGGCCTTGTGACAGTAATGTTGTTATAGGAGACACATTCCATCAGGATTTGGAGAGCGATCTTGGGTGTGAGTGTGTGTGTGTGTGTAAAGAGCCAGGGTGCTTTAAATCAAATCCACCGCACATCGTCCATCAGCAGGTCTTACTCTCACTCGTCGGCACGGTAACTTCACACCGCCAGCAACGATGCCACCACAGACCATATCCCGTTTTAGCTAGTTTTTCCCCCTCCTCTTGGGGTCATCTGCTAAAACTGCGGTTTCAAGTCCACGATCAAGCGGCGCCGGCGTCACCACCACTTCTCATAACATTGATGGAGGACACATGAGTCCCATCAACCCCCTTTTTTTGACCATGTGGATCTAATAGCATGAGGTCGTGCATGTGTGATGGGAGCAGATTTTCATCACTTTCTCTTAACACAACACACCAAATAAGCTGTGTGGTTAAACTATACCTGCTGCCTGTTATGAACACTGTATTTACGTTTAATAATTCATAAGTTATTGATCATAAGAGGCCCAAGGCATAAATCTCACACACTTAGACTGTAAGATTTTTAAGCTCATGGACCACTAAAAGCTACACATTAGAGCTCAGGCCCCCAAATGAGTAACTGCTTTGTTGTTGATTTGGTGTAAAACACTGATATAGTGACAGTCTGTGATTAAATTAGACATTTTCACGTGTTATCTCACAGGCTTAATTTTGTAGTGAAATTAAAAGACTTCTTTAAAAGACCCTCTAATGGTTCCTGGACCCCAATGTGTGAACCAGTTGTTCTGTTTGTCCTATGCAGCTGTAATTATTTTGTACATATTGTACATTGTCACAGTCCGGGTTTGTCCAATGACTACACATTTAAAGGTACATCTTTCATAAACTGTACATCAAGCCACACTCAAGAGGGGCGCATAATTCAATATTCACTATTTAGTGGCAGTCAAGTCCATTTGCTTTCTGATATAATCAATAAAAAGGACCCCCAATTCTTAACAAATTTACAGCGAATAAGATGAGGAGTACTGTCCTTCAAATAAAGACAGGGAACATATCATTGAGCATTTAGCTTTAAATGATATTAAAGATTGCTGTGTCATATAAGTAATTTTAGATTACATATTATTCAAATTATGAATGAATAAATACAATATTTCCTCTCTTAGGACAAGCCTATGAAAAGATGAGTCAAGGTCCTCTCAGCTGATTTGCATCAGTTACAAATAACTGGAACGGATGTGAAGATCCTATCAAGTCTGCTTTTTGAAAAATGTACACGATAGCCATAAAGGAGATTTGACTGAAATGTCCCATTCACTTAACCAGTGGACCAGCACAAAAAAAAAATGATTTAAATGATACATTAGACTTTTTTAAATTCAATTTTAAAGTTCTTGTGAGGCTGCTTTACTCCGATGCATTTGAGATGTTTGGGGTTTTTGGACAGTTTTTCACATTTTATAGACCAAATTATCAGTCACTTAAAGGTCCCATATCATGCTCATTTTCAGGTTCATACTTGTATTTTGAGTTTCTACTAGAACATGTTTACATGCTGTAATGTTCAAAAAAACTTTATTTTCCTCATACTGTCGGCCGGAATATGCCTGTATTTACCCTCTGTCTGAAACGCTCCGTTTTAGCGCATTTTGGCGGAATTGCAACAGAATTGCGTTGCTAGGCAACAGCTTGGGTCCATGTGTACATCCTGTCAGCTGATGACATTCACATACACTGCAACCAGGAAATAAACTGGGACACGTTTAGAATGTTTACGTTTTAAAATTGTGTTTAGGGTCTAAATATTGTATATTCGTGACATCACGAACGGGCAGAAATCCTGACAGCTTGTTTCAAATACAGAGTTTCTGAATACGGTCTGTGTGTATTTCTTTTTAGAATATTTTATTTAAAAAAAAATTTTAGTTAACCAAATACAAAACACAAACTCACACAAACATGGCTCCAAATTCCCTCCCTATCCCACCCACATACAAAACTGAAAAAGAACCATACTCAAAAGGAGTAGGCTAGTTAACGATCAATTGAATTAAAAAGAATATAGAAAAAACAAATTGAATACAAAAATAAAGAAATCATAAATAAATAAGGTCTGTGTGTATTTCACTGTGGATTGAGTGTTTCGATACTATATTTATATAGGACTTAAGCCTGCTTTATAATAAAAAAAAACATGAAAATCTCACTTTTTTTTATAATATTGGACCTTTAAGAAAATCATCAGCAGATTGATCAATAATGAAAATTATTGTTGGTTGTGACTTTAATTTATAGCAATAGCTTATCATATTTTATGACCTTATATGTTTTGTGACATGGGCTACCTATAAGTATACAGTATATAAATGTACTATTTGGAAACATGGAGATACTATGTAAAGTATCCCACTTTATATGCATTTTACATTATATGCAACAATATATCCTACAGTAGGCTACACATACTACACTTTCCCCCCTCTGGTGCTACTAAAACACTGAATATACAGCCTACTATACTACCAGAGAAGGGGTCTGTGGAGCTAGACTCTGAGCAGCCTGTCACTCTCGTCGCCCCGCCTGCCTGTTAACGGGAACTCCCCCTAAGTTCCCCGGTTCTCCTCTGGTTCTCCTCTCTCTGCTCATTCTCTCCATGAGCTGTCACACACACACATACACATATTCAATCCCCACGGAGAGCTGCTGCATGTCGGAGCGACCGTGCGTCTCTGCTGCTCCACCGGTTACCGAGCAGAGAGAAGCGGCTGTTTAAGGTTTCGCAGTCTGCGGCGGATCGGAGAGGAGAGGAGAGGAGAGGAGAGGAGAGGAGAGGAGAGCCTCGTCGTGACAGAGTTTGGAGACGGCTGGAGGAGCAGTGGAGGAAAAGAGGAGGAGGGGAGGAGGAGAAAAAGGTAAGAGATGTGGTGTTTTCTCCTCTTCTCTGTTTACAAACTTTACCGTGTGTTTATACCGTCTCCTCCTACAGCTGTCTCTCTCGTGTATCAGTCAGCTGCAGGCTGTTTGATCACCAACCAGGGCGTGTTTATTATTAAAGTAGTCCCTCTTTTACGCGCGCCTATGCATGCGCGTGTGTGTGTGTGTGTGTGTGTGTGCATTTCACATTTTCAAGGGGGGGATCCTCTGGTTGTGTCACAGGAAGTTTGAAGATTTGGAGGCTCAGATTGTTGTGGATCATTGAAGAGAGGGCAACCTGCAAAAAAACAACTAGCATTATATTTCATGTTTCATGTGAGTGGAGTCTCATTTTTCCTGAGAAAAAAGGCTGGCATTGAAGTATGCACAGGTAACTTCATTTTTTTTGTTTTGCTGCATTTTGTCAACTTAACTCCTTTATTTATGTGCTTTTAAAAAACATTGTTTAGTCATGTGTTGTTGTGTAGATTCAACATACAGGCTCTATAGTATGTTGTCCATTTTGAATGGATTTGTACTTTTACGGGAGCTTTTGGTGTAATTGGATAACCAGTATCCTATGTATCTGTCTAATAAGAGCTTGATATTTGACTTTAAAGCACATGTGTTGTTGTCTGGATTCAAGATATAGACTCTAGTATGTTGCATAAGTCCAAGAAGTGAGTTGTGTTTGGACAGAAAGCAACAAAACCAGATTTTTCTCACTCTTTTTGGACAAATGTTTTCTTTTAGGGGACCTTTTGGTGTAATTGGACAATCAGTATCCTATGACTACAGACTCTAGTATGTTGCAGAAGTCCAAGAAGTGAGTTGTGTTTGAACAGAAAGCACCAAAACCAGATTTTTTCATACTCATTTTGAATAGATTTTTACTTTTAGGGGAGCTTTTGGTGTAATTGTATAACCAGTAGCCTATCCTGTGTATCTGTCTCAATAAGATCTTGATATTTGACTTTAAAGCACATGTGTTGCTATCTAGATTCAAGATACAGACTCTATGCTGCAGAAGTCCAAGAAGTGAGTTGTATTTGAACAGAAAGCACCAAAAACAGATTTTTTCATACTCATTTTGAATAGATTTTTACTTTTAGGGGAGCTTTTGGTGTAATTGTATAACCAGTAGCCTATCCTGTGTATCTGTCTCAATAAGATCTTGATATTTGACTTTAAAGCACATGTGTTGCTATCTAGATTCAAGATACAGACTCTATGCTGCAGAAGTCCAAGAAGTGAGTTGTATTTGAACAGAAAGCACCAAAAACAGATTTTTTCATACTCATTTTGAATAGATTTTTACTTTTAGGGGAGCTTTTGGTGTAATTGGACAATCAGTATCCTATTAATCGTTTCTTAAGAGCTTGATAGTTGACTTTAAAGCACATGTATTTTTGTCTAGATTTCAAGATACTGGCTCTATAGTATGTTGCATAAGTCCAAGACGTGAGTTGTGTTTGGACAGAAAGCACAACTCAAGTGTTGTTGTCTAGATTCAAGATACATGATAGTATGACAATATAGTATGTTGTGTTTGGACAGAAAGCACCAAAACCAGATTTTTCCCACTTGTTTTGAATGGATTTTTACTTTTAGGGGAGCTTTTGGTGTAAGTGCATAACCATATCCTATTAATTTTGTCTTAAGAGCTTGATATTTGACTTTGAAGCACATGTGTTGTTGTCTAGATTCAAGATATAGACTCTAGTATGTTGCAGAAGTGAGTTGTTTGGACATAAAGCATCAAAACCAGATTTTTCCCACTCTTTTTGAATGTAATTTTAGGAAAGTATTTGGTTTAATTGGATAACCAGTATCCTATTAATCTTGTCTTAAGAGCTTGATATTTGACTTTAAAGCACATGTGTTGTTGTCTAGATTTCAAGATATAGACTCCAGTATGTTGCAGAAGTCCAAGAAGTGAGTTGTGTTTGAACAAAAAGCACTAAAACCAGATTTTTTCCCACTCATTTTGAATAGATTTTAATTTTAGGGGAGCTTTTGGTCTAATTGTCAAACCAGTATCCTATTAATCTTGTCTTAAGAGCTTGATATTTGACTTTAAAGCACCGTTTAGTCATTGTACGTGCTGAATAAGATTTCTATAGCACCTTTTTAAACAAAAAGACAACTCAAAGTGCTTTACACGAGGCAAAGAAATGCATTTAATGCCATTTAAGAACATAAAATCAACTTAGGTGTGGCTAGCCTGCATATACACACATGCAGTTTATCACTGTTGTGTGTCTCCTCTGCATGCAAGTTGTGTGTATGTCCTTCGACACGCCCATCATTTGTTTGTTTCTATGTGCATGTGCCTATATATATATATCTATATGTGTGTGTGTGAGAGTGTGTGTGTGTCCGGGTGGTGATATCCTGTCAGATCCTGGGGGGTGGGGGTCAGTCACAGGGTCTCCCCTCTGGAATTCTCCGAGAATAGATGCGACATGCACACACACATTTTAAGCCCATCTTCAGTCAGCTTAATGACTTTTCTTTTTCAATGATTGATGAAACCATAATAACCTCCCTGCTTTGATTTCATGATGTGTGAGGCTGCTGTAGCTTATTAGCCTGAAATCCACTTTATTTCAACGCTCCACGAATAGAAGGACTATAGCAACTGTGACGTCGTCTTCTCAAGTTAGACCGCGTTCTTCTCCTTGATGCTGATGCCAACTATAAGTCTCATTTACATGCATCCGTTACATCATTACATTTCAGCTCCGTCAAGTCCAGTTAAGACGGTGTGTGTGAATATGTGTTTAGTATATAATATGTAGTCCTCTCCTCTCTGGTTTTGTTCTAAACTACAGGTGTTATTTTTTCTATAGATGAGCACAGTGGGCGTCAAACTGTCTCATAGCATCACTACAGATGCTGGTCGGGATGTCTTGCTGAAGGGCACTTTGACACAACAGCCAGCTTGACAGATAGTCTTTCTGCTGTATGGCTATTCTTTTTCTGCTCTTCTAGACTGTGAAGAATGGCAGGCATGAGTCAGAGAAGGACATGTTAGAAGAACAAACCAGTGCTCTCTTGTTGCTGGCCTGTTCACATGATGGATGCTAGTTGAAAGTGTGTGTATGTGTGAGAGAGAGAAGGAGTGAGAGGATCTTGTCTGCTGTAACTCGAGCCTGGCTGGACACACTGACTCTTGGAAGGCCACAAAGACCGCTCTGCATGAACTGTGGGGAATGTGGAAGTTAGTGTGTGTGTGTATGTGTGTGTGTGAGAGAGAGCATAAACATCCCATCACCAACTCCTTAACACACACACACACATACTCATCCACAGACACCATCACAGCCATTATAATCAGAAACACAATCAATGACAGACCTTGAACTGAAATACTATACTATGACTTTTTTGTGACATATAGTATGACATTTTTTTTATGACATTTATGGCATACTATACTATAACCTTTTTGACACTTTTTAGGACCTTTTCATGGCATGGCTTTGACTTTTTTATGACTTTTTTTATGGCATACTATAATTATAGAGTACAGTCTAGACCTGCTCTTTATGAAAAGCGTCTCGAGATAACTTCTGTTATGATTTGACGCTATTAAAAAATGAATTGAATTGAATACTGTCACTTTTTTGTGACTTTTTATGACATATATACTATGATTTTTTTTTAATGACAATTTTGTGACATACTATTGGCAAAAATACCCAAAGTATTTGCTCCCAGTGCCAATTCTGATACGAAAAACAAATGATTATTTCCATTATCGATTAATCTGCCGATTCTTTTCTTGATTAATCGATTAATTGTTTGGTCTATTAAATGTCCGAAAAAACCCTCAAAATTCTCTGATTCTAGCTTCTTAAATGTGAATATTTTTTGTTTTTTGTACTCCTCTGTGACAGTAAAACTGAATATCTTTGAGTTGTGGACAAAACAAGACATTTGAGGACATCATTTCTTTTGGGATTAATCAAGAACATAATCGACAACGAACAGTTGCAGCCCTAGGAATATGTGAGTGGCATTTTTTGCTTACATTTTATAGGCTAACCTATTCATTAATCATAAAAATAAATGGCAGATTAAATTATATTGAAAAGAATCATTAGTTGCAGTCCTAGGCAGATCATGTGTTGATGACGGTTCTGTAATAAAACAGATGGCTCAGTGTGTGCTTTCCACCGTCTTCTCAATCTGACCTGGTGTGTTTTTAAGCAGAAAGACAAAATACATCTTTGAAGTGTGATTATGTATACATGAGAGAAACAAACGTGTGTTTTTCACCTCTTCTCATGGATGGACTGATGCAGAAGAATGCTTTATTGGTGTGAAACATGATGTGAAACCGGCTCGGGGCCAGACGTCTCCTGTGTTTAAACTTATCTCAACCCGCGATGACTAAATTCACACTCACAGATTGCATCCTCCTTCCTCCAGTTGTGGTAGTTGTGGTTTTCAGACTGAAATCCTTTCATATAAGAGGATGACGAGCACTGAATTGTTCAGTGCCAGAGCCAGAGTTGTCATTCTTGATACGAGATGCTGCCTTTTCCCATCATTATACATCTATCAGGGCCACTGAAATCAATTGATCCATTTAAATGACGGAACATTTTAATAGCTGCAGCCCTCGCCTTCCCCGCTTTAAACCATTTCTTGTCTCAGACTCGATTTCTCCGCTCTTTTGATCTACACATCGCGGAGGAGGTTGTTTTATGTGTTTTTAACTTCCAGATAAATTGACTGATCAGCTTCTCGGTCTGCTGCAGCTCGAATGGAATGGTTTGTGGGTGGATTGGTGGGCGGATGGGCGACGGAGTCCGTTTTGAATCTGCATTTATATGAGCCAATGGTTTCTCTCAGTCCCTCACAGATGTGCGTCTTTTCACAGGTGCTTGTTGTTCCCAAGCTTTGTGTGCACAACTGTGTGTGTGTGCATGCATGTGTGATATTAATCTGGGTTTTATCCATTTCTCACATAGGTGTAGAAGGACAGTGAGTGCCTAGCAACGATACTTCCCATTAGAACATACTGGGAGTGTCCTGATGTAATGGAGTAATGACTGTGGTTGTGGGGGTTTAGTGCAGACAGATGAAGGTGGGATCAGTGGGCTGAGTCACAAAACGTAGACTCATAACGCCCTGTTTCCTTCCACGCTGTGGATCAGTCATGTCTGTCCAATTACCTAATCTACGTAAGGGGGACATATCATGAAAAACTCACAACCAACCCACAAACTGTGGAATAAAACAACACAGTCATTTATTTTTGTGGGCTGCATAGATCAGAAAACATGTGATTCAACAAGCCATTCATATTGTTCCCCGTCCTATGTCACATGCAGGCTCCTTAGAATATATCGCCCACAGCTTGAGAACTTTTTAAAACAGAGCGTTTCAGACAGAGGGTGAATACAGGTATATTCAGACAGACAGTATGAGAAAAATTATGTGTTTTTTGAACATTAAAGCGTGAAAACATGTTCTAGTAGAAACCCAAAATACAAGTTTGAACCGGAAAATGAGCATGATATGACCTCTTTAATAAGGCAATTAATCAAGTCATTATTTCTTGATCAACTAGTCGATTAATCTGCAACTCATTTGATAATGGATGAATAATGTAAGTCATTTTTTCAAGCACATGTCAAATCTATGAAATTTGTAGAAATTTGTGAGTGCTGTTGGACATTATAAAAAAAAAATAACAGGATGTACTTTCAATTAAGCATATAGCAGAGTGCAATATGCTGTTAGCCTTTTCTGTCTTCTAGCTCTTTATTGGCATCATGGACAGTTTAGTCAGTTTAGTAAAAGACCAAATATTTGGTTTAGAGTTGCAACGATTAATTGATTAGTTGTCAACAACTAAATTAATCAACTATTTTGATAATCGATTAATCGTTTTGAGAAATTTTTTAAGGAAAAAAACTCAAAATTCTCTGATTCCAGCTTCTTAAATGTGAATATTTTCTGGTTTGTTTACTCCTCTGTGACAGCAAACTGAATATATTTAAGTTGTGGACAGAACAAGACTTTTGAGGACGTCGTCTTGGGCTTCTGGGAAACACTGATCAACATTTTACACCATTTTATAAACCAAACAACTAATCGATTCAGTGAGAAAATAATCAACAGATTACTTGTCAATGAAAATAATCGTTAGTTGCAGCCCTGATTTGGTTAACCTCTATTTATCTGTCTTTATTGACATCTATCTATAGATATAGTAACCTAATAGTTCCATTAAACAACCTTCAATCGCCGTTTTCTAATCAGGGTAGGAGGAGAAAAGCACGGAAATTACCTGGTTACATAAATTCAACAGATCCAGATGTTACGAATCTGAAGGCAACACCAGCACAGACATGCAAGGTCATAGACAAAAGGAGTGCAGTCAATAACACGGTGTTATGTAACAGCGAAATAACCAGAGGTGGAAACTGTGTTTGAACTAAAAAGGACAGACACACACACACCTCTTTGGTTAAGTCAGGACAACTCCCTGCTACTGTGTTTAACTCAGACAGACGCTGTGTGTGTGAATGAGAGTTTTTGTCTGCATGTGTGTGTGTGTTTTATGTAAGGGGGTAATAAAAAGATTAACAGAGACAGAGAGATGCACATGAAGAGGAATCCAGTAGAATACAAAATCTTAATTAAGTTTCATTTTTGGATTACTTTCATGTGTAATTAGGCGTTCCATCACACCCACACCCTCGCTGTGTGTCTGGCTGTTCGTCTGGATGTGTGTGTGTGTTGTATGGGTGTGGTGTGTCTGTAATCAAGCCAGCATTAAACTGTATACCAGGCTACCAACTGCTGCAGGACTTCTCACATTTATGCTTTCTAATTGATTCAGAGTGTGATTTATGTGGCTCTCTTGGCACCCACATGTGCTCGCCTGCTTTTAGTTGTGCAACAAACACACACACATGCACACACATGCACACACACACACACAGCTACTCATCTCTGCAGCACAAGGCACTATTGTATTTAGCGTATTCACGTCACTTTTAGCGACACAGTCATTCACATTTCCCAGCAGCATATGTGTGTGTGTGAGAGAGTGTGTGTGTGTGGGTGGTCGTCTCATATTCCATGCAACGCCGCCGGCTGCTAAAAATGAAGACGTGACAGGGAACGTGTGAGTGTGATAGTGAGAAGTGGGGGTGTGTGTGTGTGTGTGTTTGGGGTAGGGGGGCGAGCTGCATCTCAATAAGCCGAGGTTACATGCTCCGCTCGGTTATCTCTTTGCCTTTTGCCATCGGCTGTCAAGTAGTCAAATAGATTCTCTAACTTTCCTGTCAGATTTGTTTTAGATAGACTCATACTGATAACCTTCATATCACAATTCCAATTTTGCAATAGAGGAATGTATGAAAGTTTTTTAGAAAGAGAGAGTGACGCAGAGAAAATCAACAAAGGGAAGTTCAAAGATAGGGAGAAGGAGAGAGGAGACACTTCAAAGTGAAGTCACGAGCAGCTCACCTGTTGTTTTTGCATGTCGTGGTTTGTGGCAGACCATAAAAGTGGGCTACTGTTACAGGGGGAAGGTTGGATAAGGTTGACGACTTGACAGTTTTGGTGGTAGCCGTAAGCTGCCTTGAAGTAGTTGTGGGTGATGTGGGCAAAACTTCTGTCATTATCTTAGCTTTTTCTTGATATTGATACGTTATAACATTTACTTATATTGAGTACCATGTAAAAAGTGAAAACCATGTGCATCTCATTGAGGCAAGTGTTTTCTTACTAGACCAACATCTAAAGTTTACACAAAGTTAAAGAGGAATTCCATTTTATCACAGCTTTCGGTCTTATGTGCATAGTTGTGGCCGTAAAACAGAGATTAAAGTTTATAGATTTTTAAAGATTAAAGCACATTTGATACTGTCGCACAAAGGCACTCTTGAGCACCAGTATGAGACACACCGGGCTTTCCATTAACTACAATGCAAACCCATCCGCGGCAACAGTAAACACTCAGAGAGAAGTGCACCGACTGTAGTTTTAAGAGCGAAAGGACACACTGAGGGCAGGAGGGAGGGGAGGCGCATGGGTCCAACCAACACAAGGCTTTCATCCAGGAGACCGATGTTTGTATCCCGTGCATTAAGTTTCACTTTCACTCTACAATCAGCTGTTCGTTCGTGTCCCGTGTTCACAGCATTCAGTTGAATTTTCACTTCACAAACGTAGTAGTTTTAGTGACGCCAAGAGTAACTATAGTGGTTTTGATTCCAAAAATAAAGTGACGCCAAGGGGCGGGACAAAGCAGCGGTATATGTGACGAGTTGGGATGAGAATGTGTTGGTATTGAGCGAAGGTAAATTATAACTTTATCATGATGTGTTGAAATGTAATCTTGATTCAGATCATCAGGGATTAATAATGCATTCGCAAATATGCAAACAATAATAAAGGAGTTTATGTTGAAGTACATGGGGTTTATTGTTTTGTTTTTGTTTTTTAGCGTGGTATCAAATTGGGTATTGTGGAATTTCACTAGTATTGGTATCGACTACTACATTTCTGGTATAGTGACATCCCTATTTTCAAGTGTCTAGTGTCCGGCCTCTCATTTGCACTTTGGTCCTCACTGTATTAGACTTATTCGTTTTTATATTTTTCTTTTTTGGGCTATAAATGGCTCTTTTGATATTAAAGGTTGATGACCTTGATGGTCTAATTTTATAGTGAATCACCTCTTTTTAGCCTGCACCCATTCCAACATGGGCTAAAAAAGAAAACAACAAAAAAACAACTCCCTAGGTAGTTGCATGTGGTTGTCACAATAAATCCCTGCACCAGTGTTAGGAATGGAACCCAGCCCACAATGGGTTGATTCATACATGAGTGTGTGGGAGGTGGACTGTGCCCGTTGGCCTCCTCTAACCACCTTTAACCACGGAGAGGTCCACCCTGGGAACAAGGAGGACGGAAGATTAGTGAGACAGGGATGAGGAGCCGGACACTTTGATTCACAGATCTCCCATCATCCTCTGCTGCTCATTGACTGGCTCCATTGTGGCTGCGGCAGAAGCGCGCCGATTGGTCGGTCGGCCCTGAATGTCACTGCTTCTCGTCCGTGGACTCTGGAATTTGTGTGTGCGAGTGTTTGTGTGCATTTGTGTGCGATGAGTTAATAGCTATCCATTGAGTGGTTGATTGTGTTCTGTTGTTCACACTGGCTCTCTTTGTCCAGACTCACACACACATAATACACACACATGTGAATGTGAACCAGGCATTCCTCCAGTGGCAGGACACTTGCCAAGAGAGAAAGAGAAAGAAACTAACTAACAGTACCATTCATAGTCATGGCAGTGCGGTTCTTCCTGGCTCCGGTTCCAGACATGAATGAGTCCGAAGCTAAAAATATTTTACTGCTTTGCTTTTTTGTGCTCCTTTTACTCCTCCTGTTCTTTTCATTACTTCTCTCCTCTGTTGTGTTTCTCTCTCTCAGTGGAAGCAAACGAAGCCTGGGCTCCATTAGGATGCGTTTAATAGCATTTCTGAGTTTATAGAGTCGGCTTGTGGTTGCATTTACTCAAGGTGTAAATTTGTGCAAGTAACCCCTTGGGTAAAAAGACTGGTAAACAGAAGCAGGAGATTTAAATAAATACAATCTAATTCTGACTAGGCAGAATTCCAGTTCAAGATATCTTTAATTTCACTCAATTAACGATATCTACATTGTCCTTTTTAGATGTCTTAAATATAATTTTAACTAGTCAGAATGACATTGTAGATATCTCAAACTGGATAGTCAAAATGTAATTACAGATATCTAGAATTAGAGTTTTGACTAGGAGAAATGACGTTGCAGATATCTGTAATTACGTCAGAAGGGGGTGGGATGGGATGACACTGAAGCCGTATGCGTTTATAAAGTGTGTCCAGAGACAAAATATCTACAATACGCTGCAAATTTCTACCTCAACTCTCTAGCGAACAAAGCGCTCGTTCGCCACAAATTCCTTGCTGACAAGCTCTTTCTATATCATGGCATTTCCTAACTATCTTATCCACAGCGGTCCCTGACCATGTGTCCAGCTCGAAGGACGGTTCGTTGCGATTCAAATGGGGTTGTAGCTCGTTGTCTACCTTACTACGGTTAGAAAGAGCCGTCGTTTCTGTATTAACATTGTTCCGCTTATGAGTTATTGATCTGGGAAGTTTGAATCTGTGAATATCTTTACCGAACTATCCAGCAAAAGCTTCTCCTAACACTGTTCAAATGCTTTGTTGGGCCAATATCCA
This sequence comes from Sebastes umbrosus, assembly GCF_015220745.1. Classification (NCBI taxonomy): domain Eukaryota; kingdom Metazoa; phylum Chordata; class Actinopteri; order Perciformes; family Sebastidae; genus Sebastes; species Sebastes umbrosus. Next base: position 22,110,515 of record NC_051284.1, on the reverse strand, counting down.
GTGGGAAGCCTTGCATGAGCATATTCTGTCTAGTCATAATGACGTTTGAGACATCTGTAACTGTTTATTTAGGATGGTCAAAACTGAATTACAGATATCTCTAACTGTTGTTTTGACTACTCAGAATGACGTTATAGATATCTTGAATAAGAATTCTGACTAGTCACAATTACGACTAAAATACTATTGTGGACATCTCTAATGTTAATTCCAGATAGTCAAGCTGAGCTATTAAATGTTAAAAACGGCTTGCCATTTGCGGGAAAGGTCATGAGGAATCCAAACTTGTGACATCACAAGGAGACAGTCTGTGTGTTTTCTGCCCCTCTGAGGTGTCCAACATCCTGAGCTGTATAACAGACAGGCTGACTAAATGACAGAGGCAAAGGGCTGCTTTTTTATTGGTCGGTGTGGGTAGACCATGCGTCTCACTGCCTACCACAGGCAGAGGGGGGGAAAAAATACGGAGAAATTGGGGAGATAGAGGAATGAGACATGAAGGGAAGGCGGCAGACGGAGACTGACAGTAATCCGGCGAAACTCACAGAGAGAGGGAAGTAGAAAGACAGAGAAGCGGGTTGATGATTTGATCCAACGTCGGGATTTCGACTTTACCACGGAAATACCTCCATGGGAAACAGGGGGAGAGACTATTTCAGGCTCCTGTTTGTTATGCCACCCAGCATCTCGGGGCAGAGTGAAGGTTTTGCAGGGCTGTAAGTACATTAACATGTGAGGTGGGAGGAGAAGAAGAAGAAGAGGAGGAGGGCAGGAGTCCTTCTCATGGCGGGGGGAAATGACCCCATTGCACCAGTTTGCCCTCTCTTGTTTTTCCCCTCTCTCTTCATCTAAATCCATTCAAGAGGCTTTATTGGCAAGATAAGATCGCTCTGACATTGCCAAGGCTTAAGTGCATCTCTGCCTCTCTCCGGTTGGACGAGGAGGAAGTACAGTAGGTTGGCGGTGAGAGACGAATGACAGCCTTTATCTCGGTCAGTAAACACACAGCCGAGGGAGTCCCTACATTGTTTATACTGTGTCTTTAACTCCCCACTCCCATGCGTACATACTTAGAGGACACTGTAACACACAGAGAACACACACTTGTATAAATGGATACGCAGGCCTGCGGTACACACACACAAAAAACAAGGTCAAACTCCCGCTCACTTGTGCACACACACACACTCAGAGGCTGTGGTTGGACAAAACAGTGGTGTGTGTGTGTGTGGTGGATTGTTGGCAGGCAGTATACGGTGAACTGGTCAGATCCCAGCACACTCAAGCTTCCCTCCTGCCTGCCAGTCTGACCACTAGTGGCTACGTGTGTTTGTGTGTGTGTGTGTGTGTAACTGCTCACAGCATGGTGGAGTTCAGTGCAACTGCATAAACCAGAGATAATTTCATACAAAACCTTGTGTGGATCTGCTCTGCATTTTTCTCTCATAGCTGCTCATTTTGTATATTTTATGAGAGGGGAATATTTAACATGACATGCATGCTTTTCTGTGTTTGCATAAGTGTGTGTTTGCAGCACTTTCGGAGGAGAGTGATGCTTCATATTATAATCCCTGAGAATAAATATAAAAAACACTATCAATTAAATATGTAGTGATTCAACTAGGGCTGTCAATTTATTAAAATATTTAATCGCGATTAATCACACAATTTTTATCTGTTAAAAATGTACCTGGGAGATTTGTCAAGTATTTAATACTCTTATCAACATGACAGTGGGCAAATATGCTCAAATAATGACATGGCAAACTGCAGCCCAACAGGCAACAACAGCTGTCAGTGTGTCAGTGTGCTGACTTGACTATGACTTGCCCCAAACTGCATGTGATTATCATAAAGTGGGCATGTCTGTAAAGGGGAGACTCGTGGGTACCCATAGAACCCATTTTCATTCACATATCTTGAGGTCAGAGGTCAAAGGACCCCTTTAAAATTGGCCATGCCAGTTTTTCCTCGCCACAATTTAGCGCAAGTTAGGAGCGTATTTAGCCTCCTTTGCAACAAGCTAGTATGACATGGTTGGTACCAATGAATTCCTTAGGTTTTTCTAGTTTCATATGATTCCAGTATCTTCACTCTAGCTCCAAAACTGAGCTACAACCTAAAAAAGAACCTAAAAGTTCTATTAATGCATTAATGACAACACGTGTACTCGTTACATGCATACAGTCTTTTCAAAATAAACTTCCGTCTTCACAGGAAACAACTTCCGTGGGTTTAGGCAACAAAACTGTTTAGTAAGGCTAAGGAAAAGATCGACTTGGTTAGGATTAGGCCACAAAACAACTTGGTTAGGATTAGGAAGATTGTGGTTTGACTTAAAACTTCTCTGTAAATTTACGTGACAAATAAATCAATATTGACTTCTGGTTTCACCAGGACTTCTGACCCATCCATCCACCCACATCTCCTCCTTACATGGCATTTGCTGCTCTTTATATTTTCTGGGTCACGATTACATAAATTACGTACGTGGGACATACACAAATTACGGTGCGTTTACTTTTCATAGGTGTATCTATGAACAGTATATATGAACACAGCCTGAGTGACTTTGGACGGCGTCTTTCTTCCTGTCTTTCCCTCCATCTTTCTCTTTGCTGTCTTCACCTGTCTCCCCCATTATCTTTCCTCTGCTCAACCAAGTGGATCTAATCCAAATGATCCATCTTTTTCCACACACGCTTGCCACAATTTGGACTTGACTGATCATGTCTGTTATACAGTATATTACCGTTTCATCTTTTCACCCCACTTTCACAGCATTTCTGCTTTATGAGGTAGTCTGCAGCGGCATAAAAGGAGGGAAATACGAGAGCTATAACAGATTCAACCTTGCGTAACATGCACAGGGTTATGATTGCTAATTCATAAAGGAGGTGGTTTTGTTTTTGTGGCCTGGAGTTCCAGGGAAGAAGTTTTATGTTGGGTGACTGGAGCTGATGCAGCAGGCTCATAACCAGAAGACTGCCGGGGTTGAGAAAGGCGAGGGGAAGTCTAGGCGAGGAAAGTAAACAGGCGTAAAGTAAAAAGGTCAAGAAGAACTTGAACAACTCTAGTGGAGTTGCTCTTTTGCCGACAGCAGCTGTGTGGATGTGAAGCAGCTTCAGCTCGCCTTCTAAAAAAAAGTTTCTTTTCACAATAACAAAACAGAAAGTCCCAGCTGACTCTTGAGGATGCCGATTGCGTGACTTTTCCCTCACTTTAATCACGGGAAGATGGTTTTTCCGTGCGTGTGTGGCATCGGTATAATATAGCATCACTTCCTATGAGTCTGAGCACTACATCCTTGTGGTTTCCATGGTTACAGACCGTGCCGGATCCCTGCTGTGAGACAGACACGCACCGACACCAGACAGATGAGAGTAACTTCAACCGGTAGTTAGAGCCGCGTCGTGCTGAGAGCTGAGACCCAAGAAATCCTCTAACAAGGGTCTTTTTTCTCTCCCTCTTTGTCTCTTCTTCTGATGTGTTGGAGAGACATCAGAGACATTTTCACCCGTCTCTGCTGAGTTAAAGCAAGGCTACAATTTAGATCAAATCTAACCAATCATGCAAAACAGTTTTTCCGACTTTTAAGTGGATTCAATTTAAAAATTATATGGGTTTGGCATGATCGGTCGGTCGGTCGCGTTGGTTCAGCTTTATTATGCAAGGGCACAGAAATGTCTTGAAATGTTGTCTCAGACTCTTTGAAAACCTCACCACAAACATCACCTGTTGCTTCTTGCACGTGTGAGTTTCCTCATCTGGCTGTATGGATATTTATAAATGCATAAGCATTGAAATATTGATGCTTTTTGGATGAAATATGAGCGACATTTGCTGACAATCAAAAGACAATAACAGCTTCTCTTTCCATTTTTCCTTGTGGATGCTTTTTTATTACATTCAGGAAGTCTGTTTATTCACTTAAGCCCAGCTGTTGGGAATGAGGAATTTTAGCATTTTGTTTGTTTTTTCACTCAAAAGTCCCTAGACAGTAGGATGGAAACATAGCTTCTCCCACCCTTCCTCCCAGCTATTTTGCCTTTCTGGAATCAGCCTTAAAGGACTGAGGACGGGTAGGTTTCACTGATTTTTACTTTTGCTGCCTCTCTTTTGCTTTCTTTCTTTCTTTCTTTCCTTCCTCCCCTCTCCTTCCTTATCTCTCTGTCTTCTATATCTCCTTCATCTGTCCTCTGATCGGATCAGACGGCCCTGACAACGCTTTCTTCCTCACTTTTTTCCCCCCGTATCTTCTTCCTCTGACTTCTCATCTGTCCAGGTACAGGGCAGGCCCCTCAGGGGAGGAACAGCAGAATCGTTAGAGTCACTGAATGACTGGATTTGTGTGTGTGTGTGTAGAATATTTGTCCATATACAGTATAGTGCCGCACATAGCTGCACTCTTGCCTTTATAATGCTGGTATAAATATCTTCATGCTCTCACACTGTTACTCTGTGTGTGTGTGTGTGTGTCAGTGCCCCATACCTGGGAGAGCTAAGATGTGGTAGTTTTGATATCACTGGCGCTCTTTCATCAGTGAGCTGATTCTCCTGCTATGTGTTTGAACTGCAGTGAATCAAAGACAGCTTGTTGTACAGCTGCAGCTGTGGCCACATCACCTGCACACTCAATCTACTGGCTCTTTCTTTCCCTCTCTCTTTCCCTCCCTACTGTTTTGCTGTCTTTGTAGCTTTCTGGGCTTTGTTCATTTTTTTTTTGCCATCTTTCTTTTTCCAAGGTTGGAGGGGAGTCACAGGAGAGGAACACAAAGAGGGAACATTGTAGAACGTGGAGGAACTGTGGATCTTTTCCTCCATCACTTACCTTGAAATCACTTTAAGGCTCTGACACACCAAGCCGACGGCCAAGAGTCTGTCGGCCTAGTTTTTGTGGTGTGTTCTGCACTGTTAACCCTATCAGTCCCGTCTGATAGAGCTGCACAATTAATCAAAATTTTATGGTAATCGCAATGGGACCTACTGCACTTTTCAAATCGCAGGAGGCGCAATGTTCGTTAAAGTGTCGAAATGTGTGTCAAAATACCGTTTTAAATGAGATATTGTCATGTTGCGTAGATGTCCTGGCCTACACATCATATTCTGCAGACTTAAGAAACCATCTTTGTTTGGTACAGATCCCCCAAAAAATCACACCATAATCATTTTGAGATGTTTTTCAATGAAAATGAGAATAATGATGTCAAATCATATTGCAATTGCAAAATCAGTCAAAATAATCGCAATTAGATATTTTTTCTAAATCATGCAGCCCCTAGTGTCGGAAGGCTTTTTGGCTGATTCAGCATGTTGCAGCCCGTCGGTGAGAGAAATCACTCTGATTGGCTGTTCAGCTTAAACGAATCAGTGCACAAGAAGAGAAACGGAAGTGAGGAAAGCAAGCCAACGAGGAAAGTCAAGAGGAAAAACACAGAAGGCTCTTCTTATTTTTCATCTTCATCTCATCTGATCATTCCAACAGTAGTCGGCCGTTGACTGTAGTCTTTGCGATGTGTTCGAGTGCAACTTTTCCGGCCAAGACAAAGGCAACTTGAGGCGACCGCTAGTACTCTGATGTTGGTTTGGTGTGTCTGGGCCTTAAAATAAACGGTTACAGATACCAATAACTGTCTGAGTATTATATAAAATATGAACCTATCCTTTTAACCCCTATATTTTAATTTTACATTAATAACTGACACCCTGCACCGCCACCATATTTTATGAAGCTTCTCGTTGGAATTATTTATATGTGAGGTAACATTAGGTCAGGGATAGTTACGGCATGCTGAGACTGAATTAATGCAACTTTTATATATTTGACATTGAGATAGAAACTCATGATTAGTACCTGATCTGCTTAATGAAGTATTGGCACCAAATACTGACCTGGTGAATTGCATCGGCGCCTCTTTAAAAGAAGCACTTAACCTTAAATTTGTGTTTTTGTATCAGCTTTCAGTGTTTGAAATGTTTGTCCTCCCATCCGTCATGGAGAATAAATCTTAAACAGTAACTATCTATTGGGAGTTTAGCAGAACCGGGAGGGTCAGTCTGCTCTTCTAGATTATACAACGATAAATATCTGGATTATCTTGATGTGCCGTGGAATGCAGGGGATCTTATCCGGGCTTGTTTTATTTGTAAATGTGCTCATGAACTGACTCAGATCCCTGTTCTGTTCTGTTTGTTTCTCTCTTCCTAACATTTTCTCATGTCACACAAACATTAAGTCGTTAGAAGGGCATAAATCTTGATTTGTAAAGATGATTTGTGTTTTCCTGCCATTCCTCCTGATGAACCACATATCTCCTGCCACACACACAGCTCAATATATTTCATTAAGACAGAAAGGAAAATAGCTTTCTGTTTGGATTTTATACTCCCTTACTGTCCATGAGGATTGAGTATAATAATAAAGTTATGTTTAGAAGTCTCAGTGCATTAAAATGTCAACATACAAGGTAAAATTAGCCCTATATGCCCTGGTGTTCCCAGTCTGTACTTTTTGATTGCGTCCTGATTAAAGGCTGAGTTTTAAAGCAGAAACAGAGTGACAGCAACAACGTCATGTTGACTACATTGATGTGGCCCGTGCGTGTAATTATACTGTAATTTCGTCGTAGTAACGCTGTGATTAAACTGTTTTTTTTACTGGTTTATTTGTAGCAACATTGTACTGAGTTTCACAATAGAAAGCAGCACAACCCAGTGAGAGAGGCTGCTGCGTGGGCTGTGCGCTCATGGGAACCAGAGGGGCTTTTAGTGTTGGCGTCCTCGGGGACCCTGGCTGGGACTGTACTGCTGGTGCTGTTGTTGATAAACGCACTCCCACAGTTTTGGGACCAAAACATTACAGCACACACACACACACACACACACACGCACAGAGAAAAGCTCCTGCCTGTAAATCCCATATTCCGATCAGATACTGTAAGTATGATTATTATACAGAAGTACACATATATAAATACACACAAATACATGAAAGCTGCAGTTCAGACACGTGGAGCGGAGCCAAAAAAAACACACAACAAATAGACTGCAGCCTCCTCCGTCATCTGCCCTTTCAGTCGCACAGGGAATATTTTGGTACTTTGTTGTTAAGTCGCCTCCTTATTTCCTTGATTCCTCTTCTAGCCTCCTTCTTCCCTCTTTACAATCAGTATAGAAGATGTCATAAAAACTGTTTTTGCTAAGGAGCTGATTACATACATCATTGACTAAGTTGACTACGTTTACATGCATAAAATATTCCGCTTTTTGCCCTTATTCTGAAAAAGACTAATTCCTACTAATATTCCTAATTACATGCAACCTTGCATACTCCGATTAACGTAACTGGTGGTGGGCTAAAACATGTTGATATCCAAGTCTTTCATAATGTTTAAAAAGTAGATGTGTTTCTTCTTCTGACCAGAAATGTGGGCTTTTCTTTTGGGCATGCATCTCTGCAAACTGTTGGCCGGTTGGTTTGTGTACAATGCACAGAGCTGGACGTAATCAGGCGAGGGGCCGTGTATACATGTCCAAACAATGCTCCTAAAACCCAAATAATATTGGCATGTGCATGTAAACGTAATCATTGTTTCCTATTTTCTTGTGACTCCATATGTCTACCAGTGACGACCAGTTAAACCAAAAAGTAATTTTCTTGCATTATTTGAATATCTTTTAGAGGTAAAATGATCCAGGTTTTCACAAGCGAAAAAACAAATGTAAGAGGAAAATCTAAATATATATAAAAAAAAAAAATTCTCCTTTCTTTCCAGTTAATCATCTCGTGACCCACTGTGGGGGTCCCGACCCCCAGGTTGGGAACCACTGATTAACACTGAATGAAAAAAATACTGTATTTGTTAGGGACGTTTAAACATCTAAATTTCATATTTTGCCATATTTGAGGTTTAAAAGCATATAAAAGTAAGTTTCCATGTTGTCTCACCTGCTTTATTTTGAATGATCCTGTAGAACTTTAAAAGTAAAAGTTTTCATGATTATATGGGATCAAAATTAACCATGCATGCATATAGCAGAATGTAAAGTATTTTGATAATCTGTAAATTATTTCAGTCATTTTTTTGAGCAAAAAGGCTTAACATTTTCCAGTTTGTATAATATGTGAATTTGGTACTTTAATCTGCTTTATATCATGGTAAATTTAATATATTTGGGTTTTGGACTATTGGTCGAACAAAACAAGACATTTGAACATTTAGGAAACTGTATTTTTTCCTGCTATTTTCTGCTATTTTATAGACCAAGCGATTGATTGAGAAAATAAATAAAATATTTGCACTACTTTTTTGTGTTCAGTAGGGCTGCCCCCTCTTAGTCCATTAGCCAACTGATAGGTCGTTTTGGTCTTAGTCAAAAATTATTTCTTTTGTCGATTAGTCATTTTTTATGCTTTTTTTCATGCTGAATGAATTATTTCCGAGAAACTTATGAGCACATCTCTGGTAAACACAAGATTTAAAGTGGTGCTTTTGTATGATTCTTTGTGGAGAAACTCAGTTTTACAGATCTGTCGATTAAATCAACGAATAGATTCAACACAATAAAATCATTTGTTAGCAGACTAAGAATTTCTTTGGTCGAGGACAGCCTTAGTATTTAGAATGTGTAAGACTATTTTTACAATTAAAGGACGAAAACAGCCGTCCATCCACATGATGCAACAGTCCAACCCTGTTTCCATTTGTTTCTGTTGCGTCCAGTAAAGATATGGGGATCAAGTGACACATTTCCTGGCATGCGTGGGTAGAAGAGGGCGAAGGAGGTGACGATAGAAGCTGAGCGGTATGATTCAGCCTCTGGCCAGGCAGTGACAGTGAGAGAAGGTATCTCAGGTATCCATCTTTTAGGCTGAATCAGGGGAATGCAGGCTACTTTACCCTCAGGCGTCACGACTTATATATAGGCTGCACACTTCAGGGCGCCAGCGTTGCCCTCTGTACGCCCTCCTCCTCCTCCTATGGATGCAACATACACCTACAGCATGTTAATCACACTGTGGGGCCGCTTCCTCATAAGTCACAAGTCATGTTGCAAGAATCCTAAATCCGTCTTGTTGTCGCGATGATGATGGATTACAAATTAGAAGGGTAAAAAGAGAAGCTACTGTGTGTCTGAGTGAACATGTGTGGATGTGAGGAACTATAAGGGAAAAAGGTGTTTTAATTCAAGTCTGGAGTTTTTCTTTCTCCTCAATATGTCAAAGTCTCTCCCTTCCTTTCTGTCTCACTAAGCATGATGGACTTCTTCAATTCCACTCTTTTAAGTCTGAATATCTCCTCTGCTAAAACCCAGAGTCTTAATCCCAAACAGTGCAGCGTGTCACTGGGAGAAAAGAGAGAGTTGAGGAGATGGGAAGCTTTTAAAGACACGGACGGATGACTGATGCTTTTGAAATGAGCCAAAAGATGAAACAATCTCTGGACTTAACTTGACACAAAGGCCCGAGGCTTTTTGAATGGATCATTATAACTTGAGGCTCCTCTCTTGACTTCATAATGAGGCTTTTCGGGAAGCGGCTCTTTATTTGCTGACTGAGGGGTGGAGACGGGGCGAAGAAGCCAGTTTCCCAGAGGTTTACTGACTCCTGACTTCAAAGGCCGAAACAGTCACACTGTCACTGCTGCTGGTGGAGCCAAATCCTGAGGGATAACAAGTGTGTGTGTGTTTGTGTGTGTGCATCTCTAGTGGTGGGGAATTAGACCTCGAGATTGTCGATGTGAAAGGGCCACTTAAAGGCAAGATTGCAGGTATACAATTGAAGAAGTAACCATGGCTTGTTGCTCTTTTCTGAGAACGGAAATTGTAGAGATAGATATACAGAATGATTATTTACTATATTCAGGTGTAAGTATTGATTATGTGGTTCCAGGTTCATCTGTTGCAGGCAGGTGCCGGTCTGCTGGGTAGATGGAGATCAAATCAAAACATTTCTCATGACAGGCGTAGACTGAATGTGCTTCAAATAAAAACTAAAAACAGGCAAATATCATATACGCTTATTTACGCTTCCGCGACGGCACCATCGCTTGGGACGGCGTTATCAGATGTGACCGCCGAGCTAGTTGGGCACGCTCACATGCACTAACATGCATTAAAAGGCACACGCAGCCGTCCCGGCAATGTCAACAAAGCAAGGAGAAACTCGGATTACAACACACACAGAGGGAGAGTGACTTCATTCTCTGCTCAGGTAGACATTACTCCTCTATATCTTCACATAGCAACTAGTTGTTTGCTGCTATGTTAATGTTCTGGATATCGTATAGAGAACCTTTAATGCAATAAAAAAAGGGCTGGATTCAATCTTATTCAATCTTCTCCTACAGCCTTTTATTATTATACTTCTTTTCTTTTCAAGCATTCGAATGTGACTTTATGTGTCCATGAGCAGTTTGCAAAAGTATACACACACTCCTTTCAGCCAGTCCTGTCAGTTTGGTCCGTGAACTTGTGCGGGTGGTTCGTGTGGGCGTTATAAACCTCTCTCTCTGCACCGAACTGTGGGATTGTAGGTGTCAGTGTGTGTCTTGCGTTTGTGACTGAGTGCATCTTACAGTGTGTGTGCGTTTGCGTACGTGTGTGTAACGGCAAACAGATGTGCGACGCGGACACATGGAAGACTTGGCAGTATACCGACGGGATGACTGTGTGTCTGCCTCCTCTGTCTGCCAGCAGCAGCTCAGTAACTCTGACTGGAACATTTGGAATCACAGTGTGAGCGCTGCCTGCTCATGTTATATGGAAACACACACACACTCACATTTACATTTATAGTATTTACTGGCAGCTAATGGTAAGAAGAAAGACATCCACACGCCTACTTGACATAATTTACTCCCCCCCCCCTTCAACTTTTATGGGAACAGACACACACGCACACATACATGCGCGCTGAGATATGAGCCAACGACACCTCCCAGCAGCATACGGCATGCCGTCATACCAAACGCATGAGGGATTTGAGGCAGATGAGGAGTTGACTTGGGTTTTTGTTGGAGATTTGTGTGCTGCTTCTTACGAGTATGTGTGTGTGTGTGTTGCACCACTCCAGATAAGGCAGGGCTAACAAGGCTGCTGGCCTCCCTCTGACCTACCTTACACAGCCACATACTGCGGAGCATCTCATTCTTCATAGTGACTCACAGTAGTGGTGATGATGATGAAATCCAGTCCATACCGTCTTTTCAGGTTCAGCCCGCCGCTCTGCTTTAGCTCTTGGAGTAGATTTATAATGTGTAACGCTTGATTTATACTCCTGCGGCTGCGCACCTACATGTAGAGTATGCACTGCCTGCAGGCACCTCTGGCGCACGCCAGGCATACATACTACTGCGGCGGATTGAGCATAGCATGTAATTTGGTTTTGATTTGGACTTGCGGTTTTCACATCCTTTGTCAGGGCTTTGATTTATTTGACAGCCGTGATTCAATAGTTAAACACAGCTCCATGGCTGGCAGAGAAATCATGGAAGAGTTGGATGATGCAAAGGAGCTCCTGTGCCTAAAATTAATGAGGTTCTTGTTGTGTCCCTTATCCCGAAATGCCATCTCCGGGCTCTGATGTCCAATCAAACTTCTGCGGCGTCTGTCGTGCTCCGCAAATCATCTCTACAATCTTTTCCGCAGAAGTATAAATTAGGCATAAGTCACCCAGTAACAGTACGTAGTGGTGAGAGTAGCATCACCTGAGGTTTAGGTCATCATAATGATAAAGCCTAAATTCCCCCCCCCCCCCCCCCCCCCCGGTGTTAAATGCTGCCTTACATGTCAGTTATATTGTAAGTCTCTACGGATCATGAGCAGATAATTCTAGTTCTATATACAGTATATACTTGTTCCTAAGGGTCAAAAATAAACTTCCATGCTCAAATGCAAATTTGCTTCTCTCCTGCTGGCTCCCCGTCAAACTCTGAAATCAATTAAGAATCCTTTCTCTCACTCTCCGAGCTGTGCATGGCGGGGGCGACCTCCTACAGTATGTTACTGAGCTCTATTATCACAAGTGCACCACTTAAGTCCTCTGAGCCGGGCTCACTGAGTGTATCGCCTCAGACTTGAAACCAAAGCTGATCAGCCTTTGAGGTCTGGAACTCACTCCCATTGGACCTTTTTAAAAAAGCAGCTCCAGATATTTAGGCTGTGTTTGTTCTCATTTTTTCCATGTTTGCATTACGTCTGCAGTTCATGTTTTTTTCATGACTCATTGTCTTAAAATATTTATAATTTTGAAGTACCCAAATTTGAGGTACTTGTACGTGCCACTTTCTACTTCTACTCCGCTACATTTCAGAGGGAAATATTGAACTTTTTACTTCACTAGAAGATGTATAAAATCTGGTGTTATAAACTAAACTACCCAACAGTATATACAAATAGAGCTGAAATGATTAATTGATTGGTCAATTAGTCAATTGACAGATCATTAATTAGCAAATACTTTGATCGTTTCCATTTTTCCTTTTAATAATAATAATAATAATGTATGTGTAATAATTCAGAGGTTTGGACTGTTGGTTGGACAAGGTGTCATTTTGGGCTTTAATTGTGATGGCATTTCTCACTATTTTCAGAGTTTTTACAAACCAAACTATCAATAGATTAATAGAGAAATGAATCAGCACATTAATCTATCATGAAAATAATCATTAGTTGCAGTCCTATACAAAATAGTTCAAAATGAGCTCCACCTCAACCAACTACAACAGTAAATAATAACATAATCATATATAATAGTGTAACAGCCACAGGGGGCATTTTTCTGCATTGTGTACTTTTACTTTTAATACTTTGAATACATTTTCCTGATTATACTTGCATACTTTTACTAAACTAACATTTTCAATGCATGTGACAGAGTATTTTTTTACAGTGTGATACTAATACTTTTACTTCAGTAAAGGATCTGAATACTTCCTCCACCACTGCTTCAAAGGGCCTATACTGTATATTATATAAAGGAACTTACTTTACTCGTGACCTGCCACTTACTGATGATCCAGTGATCTATAATTGATATCACTGTTGGCCGGCCAGCGTTACAGTGTGTGTGACTTGTCGGGCTATTGGTCAGTGTGTTAGCATGATAAATTGTGACAGTAGTCGGTGTGAAGGTCCAGGGCTCGCAGCCAGTTAGAGCCATAGTAACAGCACAGTGCTCCCACTCCGCCTTTGAACTGCTGCTATAATGAGGGAATGTTCTTTTCTAAGCCTAACCCAAGGGAGGTTGTGTGTCTGTGCGTGTGTGCGCGTGTGTGTCTTTGTGGCACGGTGAGTCATACGTGCTGCAGCCATTGTCTTTGTACTCTTGACTTGCTGGCCTCTAACCAAAGGTCTTGTTGTTTTCCTCAGCCTCCAGGTGACAGAAACAAGCCAGGAAGAAAATGCATGTGTGTGTGCGGATATATATCGCCCTAGGGCAGATACTTTCCTTATACACAGCGCTGTCTCATATGAGATCACCACCATGCTCGGTCTACTTTGTAAACGTTGGCTTACAAGACTGGGCGGCCTGTCAAGAAGCTGCGTGTGTGTATGTGTGTATGTGTCTATGTGTATGTGTAATGACAGCATAGACAGGTAGCCTCCTCCAGCCCTCTGTTAAGTCCTGGTTTGACATTATTGGACTTTAATAAGCCATACTCGAGTCAGCTCGTGCAGTAAATCTTTGTTATTGTGCAGCCATATTACAAACAGATGTGCACACACACACACACACTCACTGTAGATACACGTAAATACAGCCTGCAGCTATATTTAGGAGCCAGAAAAAACACCCTCTCCTTCACTTCTTATGTTTGCTTTGAATCTTTGTTGAGACCAAACCCAGTTTTCTAACCTGCATGGACAAACAAGCTCTTTTCATTACGTCGTATAGTACATTATGCTCATTTCTTTTTTTATGCGGCCACTTAGGATTTACTCTGCCTTCTTATTACCTTTTGTTCACACTGTCTTTACTTGTACTGCCCTCCTTCTCTCTTCTTCTCTTTAACTTGTTGCTTCTTGATTTAAATCTGAGCTTCCACACCTTTTTATTGAGGCAGTAGCAGCTTTGAAAACTTTGTTTCTTTTCTTCCTCCCTTTTGCTCACTTAGATTTGGTTTAACAAGCTAATCTGAAATCCACGACTTCATTTGTAATTCCATCCCAAAGTTAACTACTAGCTAGTTTAAAAAAAAGTGAATTCCTAAATCTGGTTGCAGACCCTCCTCCAGACCAACAGAGGTTTCCCGTGTCTTGTGAAGAAACGGGGCTCCGCAGCGAGAAACGTTATCGTCTCTGACCGGGTGCCGGTGTCTCCCTCCGGCCGCGGTCGGGAGGCTGAAGCAGGAAAAGCCAACACTAGGATCAGCATTGATTCATGGAGAGACCTTCGTCTGGTCAGCTAACATTACTGCCAAGCAGCTGAAATATAGAGTGATATTGTCGTTTTAGCGGACGTGTGTCACCTCACTGTTTTGAGCGATGCTCGTTCATGTCTATGTAGAGCGAGCACAAGCGCGAGCAACAGGACGCTGACTTTCGTTGACTTAACGGCCACAGGTGTCGCTGTTAACAAGCATTTCTGATTCTTACAAACAGTCCCTTTTAAGCTTTAACTCGGCTGAGTTTGAACACGCAAACAGCTGGTTCAACCGGCTTCTCTTGCTATGTATGTATGTTTTTCTGCTCATTCGCATGCATCCATGTGGATTCCTGTATGTACAGTATTACCCCAGACTTTGACTGTGGCGTGCTGTACAAGAGAGGGCTGCTTCTCATTAGGAAAGTCTAGACCTAAACCTCGGGCTTATAGCGGCAGCAGCGCCACACAGCCACATGCTCGGCTAAACCCACATCCCAGCCGGAGACTGTATGCACTTGGCACACACCGAGGGTTTATGGGCAAGCGAATGAAACACCCTGCTGGTGTGCGTTGATGTCTCAAACAGATGAAATAAAATGTCAAGGAAAACCTCAGCAAAACATGAGTACACAAAGGAGGAGAGGGGATACTGTCGGTATTTATCTTTCAGGATCCTGAGGGAGGGTGTGATTCACAGTGGATAAAACTAAAGAGGTGTTGATTAAGAGAGAAGAGGAGAGGGGAGTGTGCATTGGAGGACGAAAATAGGAGAAATTTCGAGTGCAGATTGTAGGCACGTATACTGGGATGTAAAAGGAAAAGGACAAGAGGGAAGATTTTGGTGGTGGCCTGTGGTGATATGGACCAGAAGGTGCAAACATGGGCCCCGTCTCTATGGATCAGGTTGTGTGTGTGACGCACTCAGAGACAGTGAGACTCACAGACGTGCACACATTTGTACCCTGAGATGAAAAGCCAGCCGGACATTTGACCGTGAGCAGCGACTGGGGTCACATGCACAAACACAAGTCCAAGAATAGACTCTAAACACTGGGGAAGAAAATAACCTAGTAACAGCGGATGTGGCATGTGTGTGTGAGGGAGAGCAAGAGAGAGGCAGATTTGGGTGTTTTTCATGTGTTTTTCATGTGTGTTTGTGCTATACATTTATTTATAGGGTTAACTAGGCTTATAAATAAGTAAAAGCAGTTACTTTTTTAAGTCTTTCTTTCATCCCTGGCTTTAACGAATCCCGTTTAATATCAATTAAATCTTTCAAGTTGTGATTTTACTGTTGTTCCCACTAATTTTCCTTCAGTTGAGGTTGTGTGCAGCCTCAAGTTTAATAGGAGGGAGAGGGAGGAGAGTTGAGAGAGAGGTGAGGGGAGTCCAGTTTTATGGGCTTGTTTGTATGTAGGGTTGTAAATACCCCCCTAACAGGCTTAAAGTGACAGCTGGTCCCGCAGACCGCCATAGCTGGTCCTGTTGAAACTGTACTGTATACGGTAAAACATTTAGAAACCAAATGATTAAGATGATTTATTTCACTTCTCAAATTCAAAACTACGGTTTAGATGACATCGTCTCCGTCTTTTATGGCTTTCAATAAAAACCCGCAAGGCCTGGCGTGCCAGTTTATGAGTAGTCCCCATGTAAGACAACAAGAAGCAGACTGAGTCAGGGTCCTAGAGGTAGATGGAAACCACTAACAGTAGGGAGGATTTAGATTACTGTTGGGACGACTTAGACCAAATTTGCCACATCAGCATTTATCATGGAAATCCTGATTAGAGGGTTGGTGAGGCCCGATGGTCAGCAAAAAGCATGTAGCGTGAAGTGTTAAGCAAGTCTTACTAACCTCAGTCTTAAAGACTTAGTAGAGATACTGTATCTGCCACATGTTGTTGTTGTTTTATCAAAGGGTATTAAAGGAAAAGTATGACTAAAACGGTCAATTAACAGAAGATGTGTCATTTTTTCCAAGCGAACACGTCAAACATTCCCTACTTCCAGTTTGTCTAATGTGAGGATTTGCTGCTTTTTCTCATTGAATATCTTCTTGTTACATACTGGTGCTGAACTGGGGAGAAGCTTTCAATTAAATATGAAGTTGATATAAATAAGAGGGACTTTCAGAAGACAGGTCAGAGCTTTTTTGTGGAATAAGGTGATGGGTTATTAATGAAATTGGACTGAAATTGCCATTTAACTGTTTTTGCTTTGTATGGATTTTTTGTTTAGTTTGCACTGATTTAGTAAGATTGTAGTCTTACTGTTTAATTGTGTGTCTTTTCACATTTTGGGACCAAGTGTTTTAACATGTTATCCCTTGGATTGGCTTTTTTTTTTTTCAGCCCCTGGGTCTCCTAAAAAAACTACTACTTTGTTAGGTTTAGTAAAACAACATCATGGTTTGGCTTAAAATCACTACGTTTGCTATGTTATTTCAGCCAGGGACGTAAATTAAAACAAGTGAACGTTGATTTTCAGTTTCACGCGGGACACCAACAGCGGTCTCTTGGGTGGAAGTCCTGTGTTTTTTGACTTCCTGCCTACTCAGACTTACGTTGTATGGGAACGTCATTTTGTAGGAGACAAGGTTTTTTTTTTTTATAGATCCATAAATAAATCAAAATGGCTTTTTTCTGACTCTTATAATATAACAATTAATTGGTTAATTGAGAAATGAATCAGTATTTATAATGAAAATAATCATATGCAGCTCTATCTTGATGGCATTCATGTGCTCTGGCTCAAACTGACGTGATTGGTCGAGATGTTGAAGCTGCAGAAGGGATGACGAACGTGTGAGATGGGTTGCGCCACAAAGTCCTGATTTAGATGTGGTTCTGTGTGTGTGCATTCGGCGTACTCGTGTGCATGGCGGCGAGATAAGGAGGGGTGAGTCAGTGGTGGTTCGGAACACGATGACTCTCCTCACCTTCTCTGTGACGATGGGGCCATGGCGACAGGGGTTTGCGGTTAGAAACCCTAATCTGCTCCTCATGTGACCCTCTGATGGACAGGGACAGCAGTCCACACACACACACACACTCACACACACACACACACACACACACACAGACAGACAGCTCTCAGACTAGTTAGTCTAGCTTCGGCTCTCCAGTCTAAACATGCTCTTATATGGATTTCTGTTAAAATATGGAGATCTCCACTCTTTCTTTCTTTATAAACACATAATCCTGCTGCCTACATGTAACTACACAGTGAGCACAAACATGTCTGGAAGACGGTATGTTTTGACGTCCAGAAGACGTCTTTAAGGGGAGCGGGAAAGAAAGTCTTTTATATGTCTTCTCGTGACACTGAGACGCCTCTAAGAGGCTACTTTTGGACGTCCAGACTACATTTCTAGGGAGGCCAGAGGTATTTAAGATGTGAACTCTAGACATCTGACTTCTTTAAGACAGTCATCAGTATTTTATATACTTGCTATGTTCCAGCTGTCCTTCTTCATTAAAAATCGAAACTCCATCTGATATGGTGTAAAAACTAGAAATATCCTTCTTATGGATAGCGTCCAAATCCATGACTAAAAACAACAGACAAAAAAGTTTCCTGAAATATTTTCAACCTTGTGATGAATAAACGACACGAAAATGTGAAATACTCGCCTGTGAATATTATATGTCTAGGGCTTTTATTGTGAAAGGTAAGAACGGAAGGAGTGGATTTGGTCTGCGCTGCCTCTTTCAAGGTGAAGGTCAAGGAGTAATGAAGTTTGTCGTCTTGGTTCAGACAAGTGTTCGGACTATGGAGCCTCTAAGTTGATGTTTTATAAAGCTTGTGTCTAGAAGGTAACCTCCAAGTTGCGAAAATGTGCGAAAACACTCGCAAGACTCGCTGCCCGACGACTTATCCTAACCCTAAACATTCGAGGTCAATGCTTAACCATAACCATCTTGCAAGAGTTGGGTTGGGGGTTACCTTCTAGACACATCTTTTTATGAATATAGGCGCAACTCAACCCGTTCTGCACAGCGTGATTGGTTGATGCTTTTATTTGCGGTGCGAAAACCCCCAAAAATCGTCCTTGTTCCGCAAAAAAAAAGTTGCCTTTTTTAATACGTAATGTTCACGTTCTGTGTGAAAGTATTCATGACAAAAACAACAGTTTGAAAAAATATAATGATGATAATGCACAAGCCTGACTTTAAATCTACCCTTATTAAAAGAACACAATTTATTTGAAAGCCGCCTTATTACCCGCATAATTATATTAATCGGTATGTTATTAATAACCTCTATGTTTATGTAAAGATGAGGAAATAGATGCAAGGGAAGAAGAACAGGAAAACAAACTGTCTCTGTTCTCCTTGAAGGCAGGTTTCATGTAGTTTGCAGCTTTGATTTTGGCCTCTTTTGCATTTTATCAGTTCAATAACTATGAGAAAGTGATTGGAAATCATACAGCAGGCAGTCGTCAAAATCTGTCATAGCGATGTCTGCTCGATCTCCTCTCTCTCTCTCTTTCTCCTCTCTAGTGTCTGAGTCACCCTCGGTAGTTTCTCTGTGTGTTTGTGTACAAACATTATGCTGTCATTTCACAGCCTGTCATGCCAAACTTGACACACTTCGCCATACATCTCGACTTAACTGGCTGCACCGCCGATGCGTCCCACCATCAGCTGCTTGTTGGCAGATCCATCATCTTGTCACTTCATTTCCACGGGTGTTGCAGTTTGTTTTCAGTGAGTGTGTGAGTGAGTCTGTATATCGCAGTGCACGTTACTTCTGAATGATGTCTGTTAGTGTAAAAAAAACACTGCGGTGGGGAATGTCTGAGTCCAGAACGTTTTGGAACAAGCCATTCAGCTCTGACCAGCAGTGGGTCTGGGACATGGTCTGGTTCTGGCTCCATGCGGTCTAGTCTTGGTCTACTTCTCTTCCTTTTTGGGCTCTAAGTGCGCCTGAACACTCAACACCTCATTATTAATTGTGTTGTTCACCCCGTTTAATTTGTCATATTAGCTATTTTTGTACCGCTGATAAATCTTTACTAGATTACACTCCTCTGCTGTTAAACATATTTACTCTCAATGGGATTGGCTTTGCTATTTTTCCAATAGGCCTATATTTGGTTAAGTGTTTTTTACATCTGTTTTATGCGGATAATATAATAAGAGTGCTGCAGGGATGACGTATTTTTGTAGGCCAACCAGGAAGTTGTCATCGCCCTGGTTCCCTCGACAAAACGCCAATGGGATTTTTCCATTGGGTTTTGGATTATTGCAAAAAACAAACTCTGTGTCAAACAAACGTTTATGATACTTCCAGGTTTTGTTCAGCAAGTAACAAATGAACAACACTTTTATGATTTTTGAAGTGTGAATGCAATCGCCAGAAGTATAAAGCTAACGTTGGGCTAAAAACGAACTACACCACAGTCACATAAACGCCAGTATACACAACGAGGATGTAAAGGCAGACGACTCAGCATGATGACGTGTAGTAGTCTCATTTAGCCACTTGTTAGCAACCGCCTTTTTTAAGACCCTTTATGGCCTCAAAATTCACGAGTGGGATATTTAATGACGTATTTTATATCGTAGAACAAAACGTTAAAGTCTCTTCAGCATGTGTTAACCACAGACCTTATTTTAGACATCTAACTAAAAAACAAACCCATCGACTTCCAGACGAGGGAACTGGAAGTGCTAAAATGTTAACTCATTTCCAGGTTTTAGGACTCATTCCTGCAGTACTCTATATACTGTATGTCAGACCGAACTGTCAGTGGTCAAGTTGTATTGTGGGTAATGTAAGCTTTCCTTGCCGGTTTTGACAGGGAAGAAAAATGCATTTAATAAAAGAAATTATATTTCTGGTCGATTTTTATCTTTTTTTTCCCCCATAAACTGTCCATTGTGAGTCTGACAGTGTTATAAGAGTGCAAATTGGTGGCGTCCTCTTTTAAAAGGACGACGGGGGATCAGATTTGGAGATCCTGAGCGGAAACAGGTTTATTGAAGTATACACTGATAAACCAACTGATCCGTGACTGATCTGTTAAAATACACTCTTATGAATATCAATAACGAGGAAGCTCTCAGTGCATCACTGATTTATTGCACTGATTAACGCTTCGGCTCATTGATTTTGCTCCAAACACGGAGCCATTTCCTTCCTGCTTTATTTCCTCAGGTTTAGTGTGCGGTTTTCGACATGTGTGTGCGTTCAGCTGTCTGGTTTCTGGTTGGAAGTTGTTGGTGTAAGCTGGTTGCCTTTGGGTCTATACTGCATCGTAGGTAGGTGGTATAGGAATAAACTGTTGACTGGCTGAATTCAGGTCAGCTGTCTTTGTACATTACATTAGATTTATTAGTGTGTCCTTTGTCTTCTGTGCCAGCGTGTGTGTTTATGTGGGTGTGTATGATGTTTGATTTTCATGTGCATTAGCAGAACACAGCCAAAAGCGTGACATCACCCAAAATGTTCTTTTTAAATTAGCAGCAATGCAGAGAACGGGTCATAGTGAGCTGCAGGCGAGGCAGGATGGACAGATGTGTGTGTGTGTGTGTGTGTGTGTGTGTGTGTGTGTGTGTGTGTGTGTGTAGGTGTTTGTTTTTGTTTGTGTGTAGGTGTGTGCTTGTGCATGCTTGAATTAACGTGTATGAGTGTCGTGCAGAGGTGTGATTGATTGTGTATGTTTGTATCTGCTACTGTGTGTGTGTGCACTCTTTGCTATTGTGTGTGTGTGTGTTAGTCCAGGTTTGGATGTTTTGAAGCAGATGCCAGCTTTCATCATCGTCGTCTCATGTGGCCTACAGTGTTGCGTATTCACGGCATGTTTTTTCTGCCCTCTGCAGTGGAACGGCAGGATGTGTGTGTGTGTGTGTGTGTGTGATCAAGACTGTGTGTTAGCCTTATAAGGCCACGCTGTTTTAAACCGGGAAACATTTAAGGATAAGAAAAGACGTGAGTCACTGTTTTCCCTCATCTGCTCAGGAGCACAAAAACATCCTCTTCTCTGCCCTATGAACACCTTCCCTAAGGGGATATACTCTGTGTGTGTGTGTGTCCGTGTGTCCTGTAGTCCTTGGGGTTGCTGTTTTGTTCCTAATGAGGTGGTGAGCTATTCACACTGCCCACTTTTCCCCCCCGAGAGATGTGAAGAGTGCTGGAGGAACAGCTGGTATAGCGCTGGAGTTTTAAGACTGTGGAGGAGCATTTGTGCCATCTCAGCCTGTAAAGTGGGAGCGTGCTGCCAGCTAGAGAAGAGGAGATAATGAAGAGAGGAAGGAGGAGAATAAAAGGGAAAGAGAAAGGGAGAAATGATGGACCAAGTGAGAGCGAGAGGAAGAGAGTATTCATTGTACTCACTGGAAACTAAACATGTTTTAGAAGAATGCTTTAGTTTGACGGTAATTTGCTATATTACAGACTGACATAGAATCAGACAGACTCAAAGATGTATGTTCAGTGTCCAGTGTGAAGGTATGTTAAATGTTGGGTTAGCCTGGCTTAGCTCAGTTTCAGTCAGAAACACGTGAAGGAACCGACACTTCATAGTAAATGGCTACTGACTGCGAAGCATGAATAAAGCAGCTGTCAGCTAATGCGAGCGTAATTTCACTAACTGACACTATGCTTTATTAATAAATGAAGGGTGCAACTAAGGATTCATTTCTGAATGAATCCATAAAACGATCGAAAGAAAGTGAAAAACGCTGTTATAGTTTCCCACAGCCCAATCAGATGTGTTCAGATAGCTTGTTTTATTCAACCAACAGTACAAAACCGGAAAATATTCAGTTGATGTACTGTATGACAAAGAAAAGCATCACATCCTGACATTTAAGATGCTAGAGGTGTACATTGATCTGGATCGATGTAACAATTCAATGATTAACGAATCAATATCAACGATGCAAAGTGCAAACATTGATAAATATCGTCATGTTTAAGATACGCCTTTATTTTGAAATTCCTAACTGATAAAAAAACATTAACACAGAGAAATGGGGCACTTAGTATAGTGTACAACAGGAGGTCTACTTTTATTCTTTGTATTAAAAATAATAGATTTTTTTTGTTTGAATTCATTTAAATTAAATTTTTCATTTAAGTTTAGTTGATTTTTTTGAGTTGATTTAAATGTAACTGATTGTGTTAAATATACTGTATATGAAACATGATATTGTCTCATATCGATCGCGGGCCCCTGAATTAAATCAAACAGTTAAATAGTTTTGTGGCCGACTTTGTCATATCAGCAAATATCGTATCTTTGTCCTAAGAATCGATGTAATATATCGTGATGAAACTGGTGATTTACACCCCTACTAGATGCTGGTGCAAGCTCATTTTTGTCATTTTTACTTTAAGTGTTGATTATCAAAATAGTTGGCTATAATTTAAGCGACTAATTGTTGCAGCTCTAAATGGATGTCTATGGATCGTGTTGGACCTTTTCTAAACTGTAGGAAAATAGGCTGTTGTCTCTCTGCTGATGGTTTCCCCCACATAGGTAGCAATTATTATAGTGGTCAACATTAGTTACACTAAAATCTTGAGGAGTATTGGAGCGATAGGGCGGGCAATAATAACTTAATGTTAACATTTATCAACGTTCAATGGAATCTACCTCACACATGTTTTTAGTTTGGTCTGTGAAACACGTGTAACGTCCTGGTTGTTCAGTGTGAAGTCATTTTCATCAGCAGAAATGCCTTTAAAGCCCACTGCTGCCTGCTGCGTTGACCTACAAAGACCGTTCGACTTTTGTTGCCTGGTAGGGAAAAGTAATAGAAAACAGATTAATCAACTTCTGTCATAACATTAAGATGAATACCAACTATACAAATATAAACCAATACTCTCTTTGTCCCGTGCTTCCTCTCTCTGTTTACATGAAAAATGCCTCCACAGTGATTTCTATAAAACTGTCCCTATGGGTCTGGACCTGTTCAGCCCTGACTGCTGCTCTGACCTATAAAGCCCAGTGATATTACTGTGGGACGTGCTCGATCAAGTCTGCAGACGGGGTTTCATCATGAACAGCTGTGTGTGTGTGTGTGTGTGTGTGTGTGTGTGCGTGTGTGTGGATGTGTGTATGTGTGTGTCTCCAGAGTGCAGTGATTTGTGCTCTGGGTCTCATCCAGACAATAAGTTTGGCAGACATAACTAGAGAACCCCCAAGTCTCTGCAATCTCTCTCTCTACACACACACACACACCATCACCCCTGTACATATTCAGTCTTAAACGTTTACCATCCATAGATGTAAGAAAATGACTTTTTTATGCTTTCTACTGTTTGTAAAATCTAAACAAACACACATAATCTCTCTTACTTGAGGGCTTGAGAACACCATAACCGTCCCTTGATCCTTAATTGTGTCAGATATCCCCACTGATTCTTCTCCTGCCTGTTTTGTTTTGGCCCGTGTACAGACGTCTGGTTTGCAGCTCCCTCCTCGTCTTTGTGAGGGACCTGGCAGGGCTTTTTTTTTGCAATCCAGGGCTCCAAAACTCCAGCTCTCCTTCTCAAGAAAGACTAATAGCTTTGTGCATCTGGTCAACATAAAACCTCCTGCTGTGTTTTAAATTACACATTTAACTTCAAGGTACTTTTTCTTTATTAGACAGTAGACAGGCAGAGAGGAAGATTGGGAGGGGATGATTGAAGGATTCAAACCTAAAGAGTTGTGAAGACAGGGTTTGTGTTTCCAAAACTCTCTGCAAACAGTTTGATTTCAGATTAAGAGAAAAAAACACCCGATTCGACTGTTATCAGGCCATTAAATAGGCGTTACCAGTTGCTATAAGTACCATAAATCAATAGGGGCCTACTACGTTGTAAAGGTGAAACTTAAAAGCAACATGTTCTAACACTGCATGAAACGCTACATTTTTAACACAAACAGAGAAGAAGAAAAGGCTTCTTTAGATTTAGGCAATAAAACTACAGCTTCTTTAGATTTAGTCAACAAAACTACAACTTCTTTAGGTTTAAGCAATAAAACTACAACTTCTTTAGGTTTACTACTACGTTGTGAAAGTGAAACTTAAAAGCAACACGTTCTAAAGCGTAAAAAACTGCATGAAAGGCTTTGTTTTTAACACAAACAGAAAAGAAGAAAAGGCTTCTT
Organism: Sebastes umbrosus; assembly: GCF_015220745.1. Classification (NCBI taxonomy): domain Eukaryota; kingdom Metazoa; phylum Chordata; class Actinopteri; order Perciformes; family Sebastidae; genus Sebastes; species Sebastes umbrosus. The sequence continues at coordinate 22,086,033 of NC_051284.1, read as the reverse complement.
TAGGTTTAGGCAATAAAACTACAACTTCTTTTAGGTTTAGGCAACATTGTTGGTTTCACAAGGAATGCAAACTCCAGTCTCCTGCTTGAAAACCCTGTGATTTCTATCCCATCCATCGTCCCCATCCTCCACCCTTAAAGAAGTTTCACGCTGTCTATACTACAGCACCTGACTTCTGCTTCTGCTCCTGTCATAATTACTACGGTCGCTAGACGTCGCTGTCATGTTCTTTTATACCTTCTTTCGGTGGTCTACCATGTGAATAGATGATAAAACCTACTAGAGGGTGCAGTAGGCCCCTACTGACCCACATTTATGGGGCTTATAACAACTGATAACGCTGAAAAAATAACTGTATTTCAATTCCCTGCTGTAGTTTTACTGCTTTTCTCTTGTGCCGAATAGCTTCAGGTTGCAGTTTTTCACCTGCACAAGTCAGACAATTGTTTCTCTGATTGCCAAACAGGCCATCTTTTTCCCTCTTTTCCCAGTCTGACTTTCTCTGCAGCAGACGCAGAAAATGATGATGATAATTGTGAAAGCGTGGCCGAGGCCTGACGGGAACAGAGCTGTCTGCCAGAGTATCTTTCTATCTATCTGTCTGCACCACCTCGTGTCTCTCTGCCAGAAAATGACATCACGACAGTTGATTGATGCACAGCTGATGAACAAAAATAAATCGGACTCTATTTTCAAGAGAATATGACTGTGTAGTTTGTGTGTGTGTGTGTGTGGAGGCAAACAGGCAGAGTCAATAAATAATGCATGTGAGGATTACAGAGAAGAAGCAGAGAAGTGGGTCAGGACTGCAGTTAGCTCGTTGGACATTAGTTAAGATCACAGTGCGGGAGAAATAATGAAAGACAGACAGGCTAGATGGATGAAAGAAAGAAATGCTCTTATTAAATATTTGATCATTTATAACTGTTGAATTTAAAAACTGCACATTGTAGTACAGTTTGCATGTGTTTGTGTGCATTTCCTTATGAGTATGTGTGTTTCTCAGTGGGGAATAATATTGTATGAAGCCCAGTAATCCCTCTTTTGTTGCTACTGTTGTCCCCCATTGTCAGGCAGAAGTCAATACCCATGAAGCTGTTAGTCTCTCTTCTATTTAGTATTAGCATGGCATAGCGGAGCTCTCTGTTCTCTCTGTGTGATCGCAGCAGCAACACTGAGGTAGTGCATCAAGCTGTGTGTGTGTGTGTGTGTGTGTGTGTGTGTGTGTGTACAGTGAGAGGGCGAGTATAGACCTGTCCTCTCTCCCTCGGGGTATGTTTGGGGTTCCCTCTTCTTCACAAAGACCCACTTCCCCTCTGCGAGGCCCCCCTGGCCCCCAACACATGTTGCGTGTATTCACGTGATCACAAAGTCGCACACACAACCTCATTTTGTGCACATTTCATACACACACACACACACACACATGCTCAGACATACTTTTGGTGGCTGGAGTGGAGGTTGTGACAGAAGTGGCCTCCGGTGATTTAGTGCTTCCTGGTGAAGGTCACATTGAAGGAAAGACTTTTTTAGGTGGAGGAGAATGAAGAGAGGGAGGGAGGGAGAAGAGGTAAAGAAAGAAGGAGAGAGGATTGGGAGGAGAGAGGGGGGAAAGGTTGTCACAAATAACCTCAGGGACCACAATCTACCTCTTCTTGTTCTGCTTTTGAATCCATTCACACAGACAGAGAGCCATAAAAGAAATAGGAAGTGGAGGAAGCAAAGGATAAAGGGGACGGATAAGCATTCCACTGCAAATTGCATTACGGTGCCCTGAGCTAATAGGTAACCTTCACTATGTACTTGGTCAATAATAGTAGTTTCAATCTGATGAAAATCTTTCGTTTTAGCAATGAAATAAAACATATTGCTACCTGTATTTAGAGTTAACCCATTTGTGCCCACAAATGACATTTTCAATTTCCCGTGGTGGAAGTGTTCTCTGGGTTTGCCAAAGCGAAAACATTTGAAGACATTTTTTCATATCTAGTATCTGGGCACATGGGACTACTATTTTGTTATATTTAAGTAAAAAAACAGTAGTCCCATGTACCCACAGACTAGATATAGTATGATAAGAAAATAGAGTTGTTCCGATACCGAAGTATTGGAAATGCGTCCGTTTCTGCCCAAAATTCGGGATCAGGTATCGGCGAGTACGCCAGTCTATGCATCGATCCGATACCATAATTTATTAACCCAGAAAAAAATCAACTGGGAATCAATTCTTCTTCTCCGCTCCAAAACAGTAGCATTCACTGTGCTTTCACCCTGGATGTATCATGGCTGCCATGGCAACTACTGTCCACTATCCGTACATGGTCAGTAGTAAACTGCTGTTAAATAATAATAATAATAATAACTATAACTATATAAATTTTTTATCACACTGGTATTGGATTGATACTCAGTATCGTCCGAGATTGCAAGTTCAGGGATCACAATCGGTATCGGGAAGGAAAAAATGGTATCGGAACATCTCTATAAGAAAATGGCTGTATCTCAGAAACTACAAGGAGCACATGGTATCTATGGACTCATAACAAGTTGAATATTAAAGATATGCACACATATGCAGTGCAAAAAGACATTTAATAAGCACAATGTTAGCCTTTTTTCCTCATTTTTCAAAAACCCTGACTTTGACTATTATTGAAAGTGTGATTTTTCATGTGATTTAAAAATTTCAAATTGTACTGTTAGATACTTGCTCAAAGTATGTCCGTACCAAATTTCAAGACTTTTGACCAATCAGAACAAATGTTGTGGTATTTTTCCTCATCATACTAAATATCTGGGGACACATGGTGTTAGTAGATTATGAGATTAGCAAACGTTTATTTTTTGTCAGTTTTACTCTTATGTTATTTCAAGACCTCTTAAAAATAAACTCACATTTTTTTCATAAAGACATTCCTGATTTCAGCTCGGCTTGTTGACGTTAAACTGAAAGCTGATACCTCCACGCATTCTCCGCTAACTCGCCCATAAAACAGCTCCAGAAAAAAACAAAACATCACTTAGCTGCCACTAAATCACAACGAAGGCTTGAAAAGACACCACAGAATGTGTGTTCACAAGTGAATCATCTTTTTCTGTAATGTGTGTCAGCGAGGCATGTGCTGGCATTCATGAGTGGGTGTATTTATGCGCGTGCATGCGTGTGTGTGTGGAGGTTACTTGGTGTTATAAACACCAGTGGAGTTTGTTTACATGCTCGGTATCACTTGGGGAAGCTGTCGTTTACCGAGATGTACACACAGATATTAAGTGTGTGTACAGCGAAGAGGAAGGAGTTTGAGTGGACACGTTTGTGTGCATTACCATCCTATAATAGTCTATTTCTAACTGTCTGTCCAGATTTCAAGTGCAGCTTGCCAGGAAGTGTAATTTCCTGCTCGAGAGACTGATTCAGCAGCATCCAGCTGTTGTGTTTGTGTGGAGAGAAAGGAGGTAGAGAGCGAGACAGAAGGATGAGGCGACTGCCTGTTTTTTCCATCCTTTAATAGTTGTTTTTCCAGGTGCCACAGACCCCCATCCTCACCTTGCCAGCCCCTCTCCCCCACCCACCCACAAGCCCACCAATCATTCCTCCCTCCTCTCCTCAGTTGCTCTTTTTCACACTTTTAAGTAGGAAACTCTGGCTCCTTAATGCCCCTGAGAACCCACGATGGATCATATGTCCGCGCTCTCAGTCAGTGTTGTTCTTTCTTCTTGTGGTTATGCTGAAAACCCTGCATCCCTCAGGTATGCAGTTCTGAACATATATAAACTATCAGCGGTGTCAAAAAATTCTTAAAATCAATTATTTGAGTATAAGACCCTGGCTTCTTTTCGGTTTTCTTTTTAAATCCTTTGTAGATTCACATTTGCACAGCAAATAAGTCTTACATACCCTGAGAGTTTCTCTAACTCCACAGTGTTTTTGTATAGTTGAGATTAAGCCTGAGGTTAGATTACGTGTGTGTGGTTGTGGCCACAGTGGTGCCGTCTCACCGCGGTGTTACAGTTAATGTATATGCATGTATTTACAGTAAGTATGGGCATAAGGAGCTCTGAGGAATGTGTTGCCGCTGTGGTGGGGGAGGGAAACGGAGGGAGAAAGAGAAAAAGAAATTGAAACTGAGACGAGAAGTAAATTAAAAATGACTAAAAGTATTTGATATAGGGGGAATGACAGAGAAACACAAAAGAGAAAGAGAGGGAGAGAGCCGTGCAAGGTTGGCTACAAAATGTGTTTACCCAGTCAGGCTCTGTTAGTTCCTGGTACAGTATGTGGCACCTTGCTGGTATTTATATGTTGCTTGACTTCTTTTAATGTACAAAGCTGCCTCTACTTTCACATTTTCATTTAAAAAAGTTTGAAATCATAAGCTAAAGATGATCAAAATTGAAGTGCCTAACTTCTTTCCCACTGTCTTCTAGGGGTATAAGAAAATATCTTAAATATCGAGTGTTGTGATATTATGTTTTATAGTACTGTACCGGTTTTTGATTAATAGTTTAAGTGCAAAGATGAACTCAGTTAAAGAGATGTGCCCTCTCAAAGTAGTGCTATGATGTTGGATGTTGCAGGGACTGTGATAAATGCAAATACGGATCCCACTGTTCTTATTGCATAAAAAAGTAAACTATGTGTATGGTAGTGTGCTCTTTAAACTGACAGTCTTCCTAAAACTAGATTTATATAATTGCAATATATTGAATCATAACCCCTGTATCATGATACGTATCATATCGCCAGATTCTTGCCAATACACAGCCCTACTGTCTTCTAGCTTTCAGTTGTAAAAATGTACCTCATAGGTGGATCTGTTGGTCCAAAAGAGCTTTGTGAGAAGCATTTGCTTTATTTAGGCTTATAATAAAGGGAGCTGGGACAGAGCTCTTTGTTTGTTAAAGTGTACAGAGTTTGTGACGGCTCTTTATGGAAGTTGAATAGAATAAAACACAATAGAACAGAAAAATACATCTTTATTTACACCTTTACAGACATAATACAGGATTTGCTCTGGAGCACAGGCACAAAAAAAAAGAAAAAACAGGAATGGAAAGCAACAGGTGTTTTCCCCTTCCGACACACCTGCCTCTCTTTTACTGAGTCATGATTTGTCAGCGGGGTCAGACGAAAGTCTTTGTAGCTCTGCTCTGACCAGAGAGGGAGTCACATCTTGTTTTCTACTTTGCCCGTTTAACCTTCCACGCTTCAATGCCTCCCTTCCTCCCTTCCTTTTGATCTCTATGTGTGTGTATTTGATGTTGATGTGGCAGGAAGTTAAGTACGGTTTGTGCAGTTTTTTTTTTGATGAGTAAGCCCTCGTAAACCCTCTTATCAGCTGTCATCTTGATGACAGCTGGAGGGAGAGTGTCTTGTTCATACACAACATATATATGCACTCACATTCACAATTATCCACTTCTTGATAACTGTCTTAATGATTTACTTTCTCTTCTTCTGTTTTCCTTCTCCCTCTTTTGCACCGTCCCTCCCTCCCTTCTCTGCTGACTCGCAGGTGGCGTCCTCCTGTCAGAAACACACACTCCCTCTGACACATGGCTGACAGCGGGAGACGGAAGGGGTGAGAGTGAGTACGGGACTGACTGAGATCCAGAAAGAAAGAGGCAGTCGTCCATCTGAGGTCGGTCCGCCTGCTATTCTGCAGCTGCGTTGGAGTCAGCGAACGGTTCTCGGCTCCGTCAGGACTTCGCAAACCACGGAGTGGGATAAGGGGGTTCTCCCTACGTTTCGTTGCCTCGGGGAACGAGCCTCGGCTGGGGCGATGTTAAGGCCTCGCTGGCCTCGGATTAGGCCCCTGGGGCTGCTTCTTCGGAGGGATGGGTGATACCCCAGCTGGATCTTCCGCTGTCGCCATCCTCCACAGCTGTCATTAGTGGCTAATGAGCTGCTGCTAGAGAGGAAACGAAGAGGGTGCCTGTGGAGAGAGGAGGAACCTCACAGCTGTTATTAAGAGGCCCAGAGCTCTCAGACAAGGAATTCTTCCTTCTTTCTTTCCCTGCAAGAACGTGGAACCCTTTAAAGCTGTTTCGGATGCAATCATGAAAGGATATCGAATTTGGAAGTCATTGTTTTAGACATTTGTTTTTCAGGTGTTTTTTGTTTATAATACAGTATTGGCATAGTCCATCCACTTTTTTGTTAAAGCTATATTGTTTTTTACACTTTGATATTATTTTGACCGTCCTATGCCCTGAGGGACATCGGTCGCCATGGCAGCAGCCTATCGTGTCGTGGTGAGCAGTGTGAGCTGCTACAACAGTGTGGTAGTGGACCGGCGCACTCACTCCCATGCCGTGCACTACTGCTCGGGGCCGTGTGGGGCGCTGTCCCAGGGATTAGACTGTACCGTCGCACACCGCGGCCAATGCTCCGAGCTGCTTGTTGCACCCGACGCTGCATACACTGACCCAAACAGCTCGCTCATACACTCCCATCACATGATCACTCAGCAGCTTCCCAACCATGGTAAAATGACTGTTACTATGGATACTAGCTATAATGGTGGTATAGAGAGGGCGGACAGCAGTGGCAATTTGTCTATAGGGGAGGACAGCCCCACATGGCGTGGTAAAAAGGCCCCCACTGCCAGTGGATCGACTGGGAACCTGAGCTCCTCTGGCAGTCTGAAGGACATCACCGAAGAGGCCATCAACCTGGCCAGTGGTAAGCTCAAAGAGTTCTCCTTTGACAAGCTCCGCCTCTCTTCCTCCAGCCACGTCACCTTCCGGAAAGGTCGTAAGGTCCGTCCCGACTCTCTCAGCCGCCGCTCCACTGACCTGGAGATCATCTACGGCCACTTCAGCTCCAACATCACCACAAACGGAACTACTAATGGCATGACAAATGGCACGGGCACGCCTAATGATGAGAACCTGCCACCATTTGTGCCAGGGAAGGTAGCAAGCCTGGAGGAGACGAAGCTAAAGGGAAGCACAGCCATCTTGTCAGCCATCACCAAAGTGGGTGGTGGATCGACAGGCAGCCTATCGAGTATGGGTGCTTTGGACCAAAGTCTGAACACAATGGCCTCCCTGTACCGCAACACCCTGGGAGAGGAGAACCTGATCGCCCGTCTCCTGGAGAAGACGCGAGCGGAGGCAGGTTCGGGCGGGGAGGACATCCGCGCCTGCCTTGACATCCTGCTCAAATGCTCCGAAGACTTAAAGAAATGCACCGACATCATCAAGCAGTGCATCAGACACAAAGCTGGTGGAGGGCCAGAGGATGGAGCAGCCAGTCCTGACAGCGTGTATCGGGCCGTGATGACCCGACTCAGCTCCTATTTGAAGAGATTACCTCTGGAGCTGGAGGGAATTGGAAGTTTGGGAGGCAGTGGGCAGGGGGGTCAGGGCGCACCTGGAAGCGGACACAGCGATCTGGCCGAGCTGGTCAACACTCTTCACTCCATCCAGCAGGGGCCGTACTCTCCAATATTTGGCAACGAGCAACCTCCCCGCTACGAGGACGTGGTGTTGTCACCTCCCCTCCCAAAGACTGTTTCTCATTCAGCATCGTCTACTCCCTCCTCCTCATCCTCTTTGAAATCAGACTCCATCCATACAAAACCAATCCAAAGTTCCCCGTCCAGAGCCACTCCACTAACCAATGGACTACCGCATCCTTCTTCTATCACGCAACACACACTCTCTCCCCCATCTGTCACATGCTCTCCATCCGGCTCCTCTCCAACACACTCCCCTTCCCCTCTTCGCACCTCCCCGACACCACCGTACGCACACACTCCTCCAGCATCCCCCATGGAGACTCTTTATATCGAGGAGGAGGAAGCAGATGTGGGAAAGACACCGGAACAAATCTCACACACTCCAACCAGAGGGGTGAATGCTACCCAGAACAAAAATGGGATAACGTTGGGTCAACACATGCACCTGTCCCATCCACACACGCTCCATAACTCTTCAAATGCTTTGCCGGCTAGCACCGGCTATAGCCCCGCGTGGCCTTCCTCTGCCTCACTAACAGTCTCAGCACCCAAAGCGGTCTCACACAGGAATGATGACATTGACAAACTGCTGATGGACTTGGAGAATCTGTCTCAGAGTATGAGCCACCCCAGAAACACAGAGCCTCCACTTCCAGCCAAAACCAGGAAGAGGGAAGGAGTCACTTCCAGTGAGGCCTTTACTCAGCCTAAAATGGCCCAGTTCCAAGTCCAGAAGCCAGCCAACCACCTAGCCATGAATGGCCCTACGTCCAGGAGTCTCACTCCCCCCCGGGGAGAGAACAGTGACGCTGTGGTGGGAGAGGAGGAGGATGGGGCACTGCTGCTGAGGATCCTGGAGAGCATTGAGAGTTTTGCCCAGGAGCTGGTGGATTCGGGGGCGGGGAGCACGGGGAGTGCTGAGAGGAAATGTGGGAAAGAGCGGGAGGTGATGAGGCTCCTGCAGGATACACTGGCCACCACTGGCAGGGCTGATACCCCTGTGGAGAGCATAAGCCCACCAGCTGCTCCCACTGCTCAGTCCATGCACACACAGATCCCAGCTATACCACCAAAACACTCCCTGGCAAATATACCTGCGGTTTTACCTGCACCGACACCTGTAACTGCAGTATCTGAAGCTGCGTGCATTGCTACACCCGAAGCTGCCCCCAAACCTCTGCCTACACCCATATCTGAGCCTACAACTGTGGCTACAGATAAAGTTACAGAAGCCTCCACGGGTGGGACTGATCCAACATCCATCCCTGTCCCTGTAACGCCTGCACCTGCGAGCTTGCATTCCTCCACACATTCAGCTGAACCCACACCTGTGGCTGCGCCTGAAGCTCCGGCCCCTGTTGCCATCCCAACTGTGGTCGCCGCAAGAGATGCTGCCGTTGCCGTTGGCGACCCTGCTGCTGTGAGAGACACTGGCTCAACCCTCCTCATCCAGCAGACTCCAGAGGTGATCAGGGTAAGTCAAAGACGCACCTTCATATTAAAACTGCTGACAAATGCACAAGCTAATGGACAGCCAGAGACACAACCTAACATTACAGTTTCACACTGTTACAGCTGTATAAACACACCACGTGAGATTTTAGCACATTCAGTTATTTAAAACTCCTCCAGGAAATGGAGGAATAGGAATTTCTGGGGTTTAAATCATGTCATGTCAGCAAACTGCGCATCTCAGACCTGAATTATCATTCTTTGTGTCTGGTGAAAAACAAAATCAGTCATTATTGAGTCCAACTTTCTCTGGCTTAAACACTAGCTCGCTGCTTTGTGGAAGACAATGTCACTTCTTGTATTTGGAGTATGGAGCCATACAAATCTATTGCAAATCAGTGTCTCAGATAGAGTGGATTATCTTTATTCAACTCCCTTGGAGGATATTTGCATTCTGTGCAGGTTTGGTTTTATTCACGTTCACTGTAGTTGCACATAGTAAATATATTTAATATTTAGGGCTGGCAAAGTTAATGTGATAATGTCATACTAGCTTGTTGGGAAGGAGGCTAAATAACGCTCCAAACTTGATCCCTTGACCTATGACCTCAACATATGTGAATGAAAATGGGTTCTGTGGGTACCCACCTTTAAAAACATGCCCACTTTATGATTATCACATGCAGTTTTAGGCAAGTCATTGTCAAGTCAGCACACTGACACACTGACAGCTGTTGTTGTCTGTTGGGCTTGAGTTTGCCAAGTTATGATTTGAGCATATTTTTTATGCTAAATGCAGTACCTGTGAGGGTTTCTGGACAATATTTGTCATTGTTTTGTGTTGTTTATTGATTTCCAATAATAAATATATACATACATTTGCATAAAGCAGCATATTTGCCCACTCCCATGTTGATAAGAGTATTAAATACTTGACAAATCTCCCTTTAAGGTACATTTTGAACAGATAAAAAATGAGCGATTACTTTGCGATTAATCGTGATTAACTATTTTAATCGTTTTCCAACCCTATTACATTATGTCAAATGTTGAGTAAACTGATGATGGATCATAATACATAGCAACATCATCTAAATATGTATCTTAACTGTTTTCTGTTGCCATGGTGTCAAAAGCAGATAGACAGGCACTAAGTGACGGTCACACAGGAGCCAAGAAACAGTGATTGACAGCATTTAACTGCGAATAAACTATTTAAAAGAAAGACAGCCTCTATGGCTTTCAGTACATGTCGTATTAAACGCCCAGGCGAGGATTTTATCGCTGTGACACAACGGGGTTGATGCCACAGTAATTGATGGGCCGTGATGAATAGTATTCATTAGCTGTGATGAACACGCTGATACAGTTTCCCTATCTGGGCTCGAATAAAAAAGGCTGGTGGAACAGAACAGCTCATTGTGTTAGGAGTGGCTCTTTGTTGACTTTTCCTGGTTTCTAACTTGTGTTTTGTAACGTGAACGTGTATATGTGAGTGTGTGTGTGCAGGCATGTGTGTGTGTGTGCTGGCTCTCCTTTCCACCCTGGGGAATATTTAAGGTAATTTAGGGTTGCGCTACCAAGAGAGAGCGAGGCAAGTGGAGCGCGTGTTTATATGTGTGTGTGACTCTGCCGTGAATAAATAGAAGGGGGGGTTTACCTCAGCTTGTCTCTGATGTGGGCGTTCAGCAACACATTGTGGATTTAGGTAATTATCTATGACAGACAAACACACATTATTAACACCGGCTGCCTCACATCCTGATTTGTTTTCTCCTTTCTTTACAAATGTCTTTGCTCTCCCATCATCCCTCCTTCTCCTCACCAGTCTGCTGTAAGTGTGTGTTTATTTACTGAGCTGTGTAACCTTATGCCCTGCAGATATGTAGGGCACCTATTTATGAGGTTACCATGGTAGCTGCCACAGTCGGAACAGAACAGCCAGCAACCGAACACATCATTACACGATCTTATTCCTCCTCCGTCCTCTGTCTGCCTATCCATCCCTCCTTCCTCTCTGCCTCCACGTTTCTTGTAATCTCTTGCCCATCTTTCATTCTGTCTCTGCCACTTTTGTTCCTCTCTTTCCTGTGTGCCTTTTCCCCTCTTAATGGTGTCCTTCTTTCACCTGGAGTCAGTCTGCGTTGACCACCGCTTCTCTTCCCGCCCTGTGATTGGCCGCTGTGTTATTTTGGGAGCGCTGAATAACAGTTGTTGCTGTGTGGAGGGCAGAGCAACCCAATGAGAGGTGCTGATTGGAGCACAGCAGGAGGGGGGTGGAGGAGGGCGGGGCGAGGTGGGGTAGGGTGTGGAGTGGAGGGTGGGGGGGGCATTTGTTGGCACACCGAGTGTTAACGGTATCGTTACCCTCCAACACCCCCCTTCCGCCCCTCCTGGCAGAGCTAGGTGTGAGGGAGACCTAAATCTGTCCACCCCTCTGTACTATGGCATCCCGCTAACAGACTCACTGTCGCCACAGTGTAAATGGACCTGCATGTGTGTGTGTGTGTGGGTGTGTGTGATGGCGTGCATATGTGTGTGTGTGATGGTGTTTGTTTGTGTGTGTATGTGTGTGCATCCGAGCTTTCTTACATGCCCAGATGTTCAGATATGTGTGTGCATTCACACATGTGTTCATATGTGCATACAGGTGTATCCATATGAATCCCATTTGAATGAATGTGACCAAGCGTGCATGTGTGTGTGTGTGTGTGTCTGTTAGTTGGCCTGATTGTAAGTTGACCCAGCTACTGTGGGTCACAGCTGAGTTTGGGAATAGCTCTCTGACACCCAATACTGACTCTGGCACTCTGGGAATTATGCTAATATTCCTCAGAGCCAACCCCGCCTCCTGCCTCGGTTGCACATTAAACTGCCAATCAAACGATAAACAAGCCCCCCCCCCTCACACACAGACACACACACACACACCAAGTGTGACAATGCCCTTGCACTCTCATACACAACCACTTTACACACTCCACCTTGGAGATTTGAAGTTTCCCTTGGCATTGTCATGGCTTTGATAGGAAGCTCTGCTAAGCCCTTGGGGATGACACCGGCCTCAGGCGGTACCATCCTCATCTGTGTGTTTATTGTTGATTCTGCTGCTGGCAGACTAATACAGGGCTTTCTGCACCTGTCAGAGCCGACCCATTAATCTCCATGGATACAAGGAAGCCAGCTGATATAAATCAGAGGCAAGGCCACAACAGTCAGACCCGGAACGGGGAGACGTGGCAGCGGTGATGCTGAGAGTAGAGCAGTCGACTAAATCTGTTAGTGCTACTTGAGGTCAATGGCCTCCCAGTAGCAGTTGGTCTGTCTTTGCTCTTCCCTTCTCTCTCTGTTTTTGGCGAATATAAGACAAGATATGAGATCACATTTCCCCTTCGCCTAAATCTGACCTGTATGTTTTTATTTCAGTGACGGGTTGTTCCAGGACAGCCAACGGCGACATGATTTACAGACACACGTAGACTCTTGGCTGTATCCGGAGCTGCCATTCTGATGGCTTAATTAACTCGCCGCTGATTTGAGCGTTTTTGCCAACTGCTGTTGACATGTTGCTAGGCTAGAATAGTGCTGGTCGGTTACGGCTCGGGTTACGGCGTGCTGGAGAGGAAATTGGTGAGAAAATGGTATATTAAAATAAATAAAATGTATATTTTTTGGTTGTAACTGCTAACATGTCCATTGCCAAACTGAGTGCTGTCTTTCAGTGGAATTAATTTTCCTTTGTAGCAGCGATGCAACAACACACTGTGTGAGTAAATGGACTAGCCTTGTTTCCGTTCACATATTTTTTTGCTCGTCTTTGTCTCCGGACAGCATGATACATGGCCAATACTAGCTGACATGAAATAACAATTAAAACTTTCCCGATTGAAACAAATTCCTGAAGAACTCTCTCCATTGTTCTCTCGTAGATGGTTAGATGGCCAAGACAACTTGTGTTTACTAGTGGATTACAGACATGCATACCCTGTAGCGCCAACTTCTGACGCAAACTACGCTGTCGCTGATTTAATTCACTTCATACCAGTTGATGGAAACCTGCCATAAGTTTGCTTAAGGGTCCCAATGTTGTAATGTTGTTTTAATTATAAAGTAGATTTAAGTGCTGTATAAATGCTGTGAAAGTATTGAAACGCTCAAACCATGGAAAAATACACGCAGCCTGTATTCAGAAACTGTGCCTTAAAACAAGCCGGGTTTTGTAACATTACAGCATGTAAACATGTTCTAGCAGAAACACAAACTACAAGTACGATCCTGAAAATGAGCCTGATATGGGACCTTTAAAAAATTTACTTAATAAAAGTGGAATTAGTTTATTGAGAAACCTTTGTTTCATGGCCGTACAGTTCTTTTATTTTTATCATCTGAAAATAACAGTTCAGCAGTCCTCCTCTGTGAGTCACAGCGTTCATTAAAGTGTTGAGGAGGTGAATCCCACACAAGGGCAATTCAGCATATTTCAGCTCGTAGCTGACGTAGACATGAGTGTTCCTCTTTCTGACTTTTCTCGCCCATATTGTATATATAAATATTGTTGGAATTGTTGACCTTGTTAGACAGAAAGCTGCTACTTTTTGGCACAAAGAGGCTTTAAATAAGGATAGCAGGAGCGATAAAGAAAAGCGTGGAGATAGAAAGGAAATAACAGGAAGACAGGAATGAATGAATGAATGTGTGAGACCAGCGGGAGGGAGAAGTTTTTCTTGTCATTTGAGAAGTTGTAACTTATAGAGAAAAGAGGAATTCATAGGGAGTCATAGAAGAAGAGGAACAGACGTAGAAAATGAGCGGAGATGAGAAAGAGACTCGTGGTGCTGGGGGAGGGGATGGAGTTAGTGAGGGGGGGTTAGCAGCGTACAGTTGTTGACTTTGGGTCGGCCGAGGATGACATCATTCCTCGGCTGCTTCCACAGGAAATAAGGTCACAGTGGGAACCTTGGCCAAGCGAAGAAAGACGCCTGTTTCAAGGTGCACAAGCACACAGATGAATGCATTCATTTACACACACACACACACACACACAATGCACGACCAGACGGGGGCCTGTGTTGCTATGTGTGCGAAGACTTTTCCAATACAGTTCCTTCTACCCAAGGTTAGCCTGGACAATGAAATATTCACCACCCAGCCCTTTGATGCACACACACACACACACACACACACACACACACACACACACTCAGAAACGGTGGAGTTCATTAACTTTACTTGGCTGGGAGATATTCGCACACACATAGCACTTTTAAGCAAGTGATATCATGATTAACCACTCCCAGTGCAGGCTGGGATAAATTCCAACTGCTGTCCCCAGTGCACACTTTCACAGATGCTCATATGCACACACACACACACACATACACACACACACACACACACACACACACACACACACACGCACACACGCGCACACACACATATGCAAGCCTGACCTTTTTTTTTTTTTTTAAATACAAGTTACTTTTTTCATCTGAAATGTTTTTAGCTCAGTGGGAGGCATCGCTGCGTAAGTCTTTGGGCCTCCCTCAGTGTCGCCATGGAAACCACCACAACATGTTAGGCTCGCTGATGGGACTCCCCTTCCCCAGAATATCAGTTGTGCAATCGGATTGGCCGGCGGAGGGGGCTCCCCCGCAGAATCGTGGCACCAGGGGAGATCAGATGGAGACTGGATGTGTTTTAGGTTTATTTTTGAATACTGACTGTGTTGATGTGGGTGTGGCTGGCTTTGTGTACGTGTCTGTTTCCATGTGAAATAGTTTGCCAGTGTTCCAGAACATTATGACTCGGTGGAGGCTTGGGTGTCACCTGCCCCCCCACCCACCCATTTCCCTCCCTGTTTAACCTCTCCCTTTGAACTCACCCTTCACCCAGCTCCACCCAAACTTGGCCAAGGGTCTGCCTGTGTTCTAAATTGTACTGTAATGCACAAAAAAGTTTTCTAGAACAAGTACAACCTCTTGTAGAGTGTCACTAATGACAAAACTTTTTTAAAAGCTTTTGTTAAAGGTGTTTGTATATCCATCATCGTAACAACCTGTTTAACATACAAGGACTACCGACTGGGGTCCCCAAGAATAAACTACTGTAAGAAACAACCATCATATCAAAATATTAACTTATTTCTTCTCTAAACATTATAAAACATCTGTTTTATACAGATAATGTAATAGAGTGCTGCAGGGATGACGTATTTTTGTAGGCCAACACGGAAGTTAGCATCGCTCTGGTTCCCTCAACAAAAAAGCCAATGGGATTTTTCCTTTGGGTTTTGGATTATTGCAGAAAATAAACTCTGTGGCAAGCTCACGTTTATGATACTTACACATTTTGTTCAACAAGATAATCTCCACAAATGAACACCACTTTTATGATTTCTGAAGTGTGAATGCAATCGCCAGAAGTAAAAAGCTAACATTAGGCTAAATGAACTACACCACGGTCGCATGAGCGCGAGTATACACAATGAGGCTCTAATGGCGGACGATTCGGTGTGATGACGTTTAGTAGTCTCATTTAGCCACTTGTTAGCAACCGCCTTTTTGAAGACACATGAAGGCTTCAAAATTCACGAGTGGGATATTTACTGACGTATTCTATGTTGTAGAACAAAACGTTAAAATCTCTTCAGCTTGTGTTAACCACAGACCTTATGTCAGGCATCTAACCCATTTAAAAAAAAAAACATTGACTTCCAGATGAGGGAACCGGAAGTGATAAAATGCTAACTCATTTCCGGGTTTTAGGACTCATTCCTAAAAAAAATACAGATTATCACAATTTTAGGAAAGTTACAGTTAATTTGCATATTGAGTTAAACAAAAATAGATAGAGCACATGAGGAGATCTGTGTCTGTCTCCTTCAAAATGACTGACAGCGTGCCCCTATCCCCCTGATAGTGTGTCATACTTTAAATTAGGACCCATGCAAACATTTTATCCATCTATTCTATTTTAGCAATTGGGTGCGTTTGACTGGTGTCAAGTCATTAGGAGTAAATTGCTTGCCAAAGTCATGAAAAATTGCAATGATAGAATACAGCACCTGTGAGATATTACAAAAGAAGTAGACCTCTGGGGTCTGTGCGGAGGGTTAAGAATGATATTTGAAGCTGTGGTTCCCACTACATGATCTATAAGCATATGGTTTTTATCATTCAAACCTCTCACTCTGTCAGCCAAGGTGATAGCAGGAATTTTGGCCTTGAATAAGACGAGATGAGGGAGCTGAAGCCGAGCGGATCAAAGACAAGCAGAAACCAGCGTCTCCTGTCAGATCCAGGCTCACCTGTGAGGCTCCAGTGTTGGACAGATTGGACATGGTAACAAGCAGAGAGCTGCTACCCTCTAGCGACGCTCAGACCCTACTGTACCACAGGGAACTGTGTCGGCTTACAGGCCAACCTCACTTCTGTTTATTGATATGAAGAGGATCTATAGCTCCATCTACAGGCTGATCTGTGAACTAACACTAGTCTGTCAGGATCTAAATCACAATCAGGTTTATTTCCCAAAGACAGTTTTCACATGTTCTTCTATTTCTCAAGCTACTTTCAATGCTTTTAACTTCTTATTTTTAGTGAAGTAGAGGCATGAAAAACCTGTCCTGTGTTGAAACAATAACACAATCTGCCATTATTGTGACATTATCATGAAGTAACTGTTGGGAGGAAAGGGTGGTGCAAGGTACAGCACTATTCTGGGTCAAAGACAAGTGTTTCTAGAGGCTATTGTCTTATGTTGTATGCAGTGATGGAATGTACATTTACAAGTACTGTACTTAAGTACAAATTCAAGGTATTTATACTTGAGTATTTCAATTTCTGCTACTTTATACTTCTACTCCGCTACATCTCAGAGGTAAATATTGTACTTTTACTGCTCTAAATTTATCTGACAGTTTTAATTGCTTTTCAGATTACAGTTTTTCATCCCCTTCCTGTCCAGTGGAAATCACGTATCTCCAGATGTGTTGATGTTGAAGGTTCAAACATATGATGATCTTATAGAATATGATGCATTGCTGTAGAATAAACTAAGTAATATAAAGGAGTTAAAACATCTACAGCACTTAAATGCAACATAAACATAAATGCAGCAGTAATATTAATTCATATGTATCCAGAAACATCATATATAATAGTAAAAACACTGACATTTCATTGCTCTATCAATACTTTTACTTTCAGTACTTTAAGTACATTTTGCTGATAATACTTGCATGCTTTTACTTAAGTAGGGTTTTGAATGCAGTACTATTACTTCTGAATACTTCTTCCCACACTGGTTGTGTGTTTGAATTATATAGTTTGCTGGGAAAATACTGCTCAAGGTGCATGGGCAAAGGTATGTTAAGGTGGTGTGTTTGGTGCATGGTCTGTAGGGTATAGGATCATTACTTATGCAACATACTTTTAGCATTCCTTGTGTGCAGTTTCTTCTTGCACATTCTTCACTGCTATCTGACCGTCTCCCTCTTACATTTGTTATTAATATCGCAGGGCTGCAGCAAAATGTGGCTGCCTTGTGCAGCGGCTACTTCTATATGCTGACACATTTCTCCCTCCTCACATTCCTGTCTATCTTTACTCTTCCGTCTGAAAAAGACAGGAAACAGGAGCTGCTCTGCTCTGCCATTGGCTGTGTGAAGTCTCTTCCTGCACAGCAGTGACAGCTCTCTCTCGCTGCAGCTCCAGGCTGAGGCTCATCACTATTGCTGATGTAGGATTAGCTCACTTACTCTATATCTTAAGATAGCCATGGGAAGGTAATGCAAAACCTGCCTTGATAGCCATGTGTATAAATATGAAAAGCCAAGCTGGCCAACGAAGGCCTGGAGTTTGTTGTTATTAAAGATTACTTGTTGACAGGCTGCTGTTCCTGCAGAGGGAGGTGGTTCACTGGGCAGTTGTTCTGGTGGGCAACCCTCGCAGATATAGGTGGTGAAGTAAAAATCTGAGTTTTTTTTTAACATGATGAGGCCTTTCATCTAGTGATTATTGAGGCAGCTCTATTGGCTTAATATTTCAGAATACATTTATGTCTTTGTGAGATGCAGTTATTCAGAATGACATACTGGGAGAGTGGCGTAGAGACTGGCAGGTCGATATTGTCAGCCGATATCGGGTTGTCACAGCTATATTGTGTTAGGGATGTTAGGATTTTTATGTTATTTTCATGCTCAATTAAAATTTGATATAGCTTTGTGTTTTCTATGTAGTTATTGTTTGAGAAAGTAAAATTCAAATGATGTTTACCGTACTATTGTGTTATATTTACTGGTATTTAAATGTGGTATAAAAATCTAACGGCTGCTGGCTGTAGCCTCATCCAACTCTCTGCCAGATAGTAAAAAAGTATTTCCCAAAATGTTGAACTATTCCTTTAAGTCCCCGTATGAAGTATAACACAGCAGTTAATTTAGTAAAAATACATAAATACATTGTCGCCACTACTATCAATCAAAAGCAGCTAAGAGGCCAAGTAGGCTTTTAACTGTGACTCGTTCAAAGGAATCTATACATCCAGATGCGTTTATGCTGTTTATTAAAATGAAAAGAATTACAAGCAATAAATTAACTGGAATAACTAAAGTAGGAAAGAAGACTCTTTGTCTGAAGAGAACAAGTGAACAGGTAAATAAAGAGAAACCACACCCCTGTGCCAATTACTGGAAGTAACGGGTGCAGCCTAAATGAATAATAATAAACAACACAGGCTAAATACACATTTTGGCACCTACATACATATGGTCCACAGAAGTAAAAGTAAAATGGGTAAAATTAATAATATTAACAGTTATATAGCAATACATATACATAACTGTTCAGAAATTGTTGCAGAAAAACTAAACCATGAGTCACAACAATGTTTTTCTTTATAAATAGAGAGACTGTAATAGCTACTGAGTCACTGACTATAGTGTGTAATATTTGCTTAGTCACAGATCTGACAAGTTGGTGGATGAAAACAGAAGATGCTGCAGAATTGTTCTCGTAGTTGTTGCTACTAGCAACAGACTGTTCAACTCAAACCAACTGGCGGTGGCAGTCAGAGTATCTTTATGTGTGTTCATGTTATGTAAAAATAAGAATGTCACCGGATGACAGTTTTAGTGTTTTCATAGAGGGCCGTCGGCTGCTGTGGTGCTTGAGCTTGTGACATGTTTATTACAGGTGGACAGCCTCTCTTCCTCCTCTCAGACAGCTACAGCAGCTGTGTTTTTAACTGTTCCCATGTTGTCCTCCTCTGATTCGGATGTGAGGTAGACCGTGTCGAGCACTGATTCACTTCATCTATCACGGAGGCAGCACTTGAACTCGGCTCATTCTCCGCTGTTTAGAGAGGAGGTTCCCAAGGCAACTTTGTGTGTGTGTGTGTGTGTGTGTGTGTCCTTCTTGAGAGGAAGTGAGACTGGGAATAAAGAATAGAGCTGCGATGTGAACTGCGTTTCCTGCTGTTGGCACGGTAACCCTGGGAGCATTCCACCCGCCACTCAATCCAGGGAAAGGGTTATCGCCATGGAGATGGCATTTGGCAGGCCCCGGTCTAAAGTGAGTGTGTGTTTAATCACAGAGATGGGGAGGGGGAGTCGCCTCTTTCAATATCATCACGTTCAAGTATAAACTTTCACTGCAAGTATTAAAAATAACATTGCATACAAATATAAGGCTGACATGCATAACAACATGCATTTGCCAATTCAGTAATATTAAAAAAGAAATTATAAACATATATACTTAGTGGAAAAACAAATAAAATATGTCTGAATAATTTAATTTTTAAATTTAGCAAAAAGCATATTTTCAAAGCATTTTTTAAATGTAGTTACAAATCACATTACAAATTTAATAGAAAGTTTTTAAATTGGAAAATTAAACAATAAATGACAGTGATAGGTTTAATGTGATTGAACAGTCCATTTAAATACCTGATCATAACTCTACAAAGTTATCAGCAAAATCTCCTAAATTGCAAGCCAACCTAATGCTTGTGTGTGTGTGTTGTCACATGTGCACATGTGAAGTCTGCCCGGTGCCTGAAGCAGAAATAAACATGAAATCGGTGGCTATATTTACACAGATAATTTTACACACAGCAGGCAGCCAATTTCAACGAACAGGTGTGTGTGTGTGTTGAGGAAGTTGTTATGTTCACACTATTCAACTTCTCTGAAGGACTGGAAGAAGCGGTTCCTGTTCACTGAATCCATCGAGGCATACGTGCAAACCCACACACACAAATGATTTGCATGACTCATTAGACACTTTTAAGAGGGCATGTGTGCACGTCCCGTGTGTGTGTAACAGTTGGACGAAGGCGACAGTTGTTGTGGGACAACTGATCCTCTGCTTTGGTCCCTTCGCTCTTCCCATCATGCATGTATTTGATCAACGCCATGAAGGCTGCTGACTCACCTGTTCCTGTAGCAGTGGGGTTGGATTAGGTCTGTGTGGTGGACGGAGGAAAGCACTTGCAGACATAACACTCAACACACACTCACAAACACCTGTTGCTCAGCTTCTAACCCCCGAATAAACTCCCATCAGCCCTTTCTGCCCTCTCTTCCTCATCCCTCTCACCCTCTCTGCCTGCCTCTTCTCTCCCGACGCGAGCATCTTCAAGGAATACATTAATTTTTTGGGGGAATTTACATGTGGCTCAACTTTCCAATTAAAAGATGAGAACAATGGCATCAAAATCATCCATGTGTCATCCATTAAATCACATGCTGTTTCAGTATTTTTATTTAAAAATATATCCATATAATTGAACAGTTTGAGCTTTGAAGCATTTGTGTTTCTCGATGGATCATTATTAAAAATACAAATTGTCATTTAGATTTAGTTTTTTATTTAGCATTGGTCTGTGTGTTAAAATCAACCTTTTTGAGTCGCAACCCCCAGAATAAAGCATGTTGGTGTTTGCAAACCCCCAGTTTTGTTTCTGTTTGTATAGTCTGAACACCTAGCTAGGGGATTTTTGATGCGTTTTGTGACTTTTTCACTCCTGACCTGCTTGAAATCAGAAACTCATGTTCACACACGCTTTGACTCTCACAAACACACTTAATAAAATCTATTCTGTGGCAAATTGTATCACTGGTGCAGGCGCCCTTAATGTAAAAACTATCCCCTAGTCTGTTATTTTATTTATTTTATATATCTGGCGACCACCAAAAATTATCTTGCGACCCCCTTGTGGGCCCCAACCCCCAGGTTGTATTAAAAGACTGTATTAAAAGATCTGGTAATTTGGATCAGGGCCATTACCTTAATGTTTAATCTGTCTGAACAGTAGGGAAATAAGTAAAAGGGCTGCACATTTGACTTTAAAAAGTTTTTTTTCTATCATGTGGCTTGTAGTTTTGGCTACTTGGGGGTAGAAGAGCAAGCTCTAAACACAACATTGACATATTATTACCCTGGAAAGTAGTTAAAGCAAAAATAACCTACTTTATATACACATCCAGCAGACACAGAGCAACATTTGAAGTCGTGTTTCTGGCCACCTGATGAATTAAGTCCAATGTTCACTCTCCTTTTTTAGCTCTGTTTTTGGTCTCCACCAACCCCTGAGAGAAATATGTGACTCTTTAGCTGCTAAACTCCTCACTATGTTCACCAGCTAGTCACTAACTAACTAACTAACTAACTAACTAACTGTGTCTGTGTTCCTTTTGGTTATGGATAGGTAACACATTTGGATGCCCACAGAATTGACCCACTCATCACTGCTGACCTTATGTGTCCCTCCCATTGGGAACAGTTTGTCCCTCAAGTTGCCTTCATGTCACCTGAGTAGCTACTGTCCCACATACTGTAGTGGGACATCTAAGAATCTTTAATGAGTTGGGTTACCACACGCCATTCTCGCAGTCATCACATAGATAAATAAATTAGCCATTTTATTCATTTTGCTGGTTTAACACTCAGTATTCATACACAGAGACTGGTTTTAGGACCAAGCGGAGACTTTTTGAGAGGGCAGAGTTACACCGACTGTCAGTCAGAGAGGAAAAGAGCACACAGCTGCTCAATGGCATCTGTCCTGGCTCCCTTTACACACACACACACACACTTCCATGTACACACGTATCTCTTTATACAGAGATTTATGATATCACAAGTGCATCGCTGATGAGGCGTTGCAGAGAAAGCGGTGGGAACTAGAGAGAGAGAGGGAAAGACAGGGAGGGGTGAGGGATTCAACATGACATGCAAGACTGGCGAGATGGCGCTCCTCGGATCGTGCTCATTTGTTGATAGACACGAGATAGTGATTGTATAATGTTTCCCCCTGCAGCACGGAGGTGAGAATTGGCCAGAAAGGAGACAGTGTGTGTGTGTGTGTGTGTGTGTGTCAGTGTGAGTGTGTGGGATCGGTATGTGACCTTGGCTCCAGTACAGAGTCCAGTTGTTCCAAAGAATTCACTGGGTCGAGCGTGCAGGGAGCTGAGAGGAGTTACCCTAAAAACCCCAAGGTGACTCACTGATTTCTCTGGAAAATGTCAGGACGCATTCTACATGTCTGTAGCGTGAGAGAGTTGTTGCTCATCTGTTATTAGCACACAATGTTGTCTATGATGCCGAGACATTAACAGTTGGAGTGATGAGATGCTGAAATGGGTCAAAAGGACAGCAAGGACAGGGGACTCCAGGGGATGAAACACCATTGAAATGTAGTAGGAAAGCTTGAGTAGAAACAAATAACAAGAGTATATTTAGGATGTAGAAAAATACACACTGGAACAGCAGGAAAGTAACGTGTTGCTGGTTTCGGAAAATATCATATTTTTTGTTTTTTTTAAGGTTTTTGAACCCCTTAAAGGAACAGTGTGTAACATTTAGGAGCATCTATTGGCAGAAATGGAATATAATATTAATTTGTTTTATTTAAGTATGTTTTCTTTAGTGTATAATCACCTGACAATAAGAATTGTTGTTACCTTAGAATGATCCGTTATATCTACATATGGCGTGGGTCCTCTTCTCGGTACCGGCCGCCATGTTTGTATGTAACCCAGAATGGACAAACCAAACACTGGCTCCAGATAGGGCCATTCGCATTTTCACGTCGGCCAGCGTAGTTATCCAACACGCTTGGCACACAGAAGAAATTTAAGTTGGTTACAATCTGCAACCTTACCCCCTTACCATTTAGATGTCACCAGATCTCACACACTGCACCTTTTAAAGGGCACATATTGTGCTCATTTCCAGGTTCATACTTGTATTCTAGGTTTCTACTAGAACATATTTACAGGCTTTAATGTTCAAAAAACACATTATTTTTTCTCATACTGTCTGTCTGAATATACCTGTATTCACCCTCTGTCTGAAACGCTCCGTTTTAGCCCCCGTCTCTTTAAGCCCCCCTCCTGAAAAAGTCCAGTCTGCTCTGATTGGCATGCGAGAAAAATATGGTGCACCTTTGCAAAGGTAGTTCTCAAGCTGTTGGCGGTATATTCTAATGAGCCTACATGTGATATAGGACGGGGAGTTTGTGGGTTGGTAGGCACTCCACTGAAAAAGTTAGCTTTTCATGATATGTCCCCTTTAAGTTCTTAGTCCACTTCATGACTCCAGGTGTGAAAATAGTTCCTGAAAAGTTTTCATCCAACAGCAGCGTTTATATATATCCTTCTGTTTCATAAGTTACTACATGTTTACTCATGGAGCTCAGTATAGCACTAGAGGGCACTTGACTCTCCATCTTTGCTGCTCTGAAACACAACCATAGTGGAATCTGTGTTTACTGCGCCAACAGATTCTGAGAAATTGACGGTTTCCTTTTCTTTGACAGTCAGCGGGCCAGCATTGATATACTGTACACAGTACAATATGTGTAAACAGTTATATGGCATGCATTTGATGTGTTATCTTTGTCTTGGAAGGAGTTTAGCTTTGACAAGTTTAAAATAGGACACGCCTTTCTGTCCTCAGGGATCCCCTCTTGCATTGTCTGGCTTTAGATTGGGGTTGCTGGGCTCTGATCTGGCATAGCTGGGAGAAAGGGAAGATGGAGGATGTTGTATTAGCAATGTATACATTTAATTATGTATACTCATATATTAAAGCTACTATGAGGAACGTTTTGTGTTGATTATGGAGATCCATGTGGAAAAAAGCAGTAGTGTTTCCGAGCACCAGAGTCCCTTTAGAAAACCTCTCGTTTTGCTGCAGAAGGGTTTGACAGTCTGCCCCGCTTAGTCCTGGTTCTGGTTCTCCCGTACTTCACTTCCCTCCAGCAGGCCCAGCAATACGGCCTGGGTGTCCAGCGACGTGGTGTCATTGTTTACTCCCAGTAGGGATCGCCAGGCACGGAGCCCTCCTCCTCCCGCTGGAGCTCCGACTGTAGGTCTAAGGTGGTGCTGGAGTCTGAGCTGAAGGACATTCTGGTTAACCTGTATGATTTCATCTGATATCGCCGGAATCGGACCCAGTGGCACTGATCAAGAATAACTATATAGAAATAGCCAATCTTCTCGCTGATGGTCTTGTTTGCTTATGTAGGTCATATAGAGGCATCAGTAATAAATTGAGACAGTTTCATAACCAGTTAAAAGTTCCTCATAGTGACTTTAATTAGCTATTACCATATTTGCTAAATTCACCAAAGGTGTACCAAAGGCTTGCTTTATTTATAAGAATTGGACCTCAACTACTGCATTTTTCTTTTGCACCTACGTACCAAAAGCATCAGGAGAGAAACCTAAATCCTGCCGATGGCTTTAGAGTCTTTTGGCAGGTGTCAATCAAAAATAGAGCTAAAATGATTAGGTGAATAATTGATTAGTCAAATGACAGAAAATTAATTGCCAACATTTTGACGATCAAATGTCTCGTCCCTGGTTTCCAGCTTTTCAAATATGAGGATTTAGAGGATTGTAAACTAAACATCTTCTGGTATTGGACTGCAGATCTCATACGATTAGTCAATTAATCAATTAGAAGAATAATCAGCAACTATTTTGGACAAAACAAGCCATTTGAGGACATCCCCTTGCGATGTCCTCAAATGGACCTTTACTGTAACAATAATAATTGTTTGTTTCAGCTCTAATCAAGAGTGACTCACACATGTTAAAATATTTTAGCAAAAGGAAATTAAGTTTCCAAGCAAGCCCAGCTGAGTTACTGAATGTCAACAGATATAACAGGTGCTTTGCCTGCTGATTCATCACTCCCTCCGAAATTACCTCTATGAATATATTTTGGCGTACTGGTCCTAGCCGCTCGCTGATCTAAGCCTCCTGTCTGCAGCGAAATTATTTCAATCAGACACACTTTGACTTGTAACTTCCCAACGGCTAACTTTAGTCTAAGGAGGGACTGAGGAGGGCTCAGATCCTGCAAAACACTACACACAGATATGCGACATGGCTGAACCCCTTACCCCCCCACTCTAGTGCTCAGGACAGCCGGTGTGCTGTGTGTGTGTGTGTGTTGCCAGACCCTGGCATAGCTCATGTTTCTCAGTGCAGTTTGTCAGAGCCCAGCTTGGAGCGGCAGGCACCAGTGAGACTACACCAAACACATGCATCCTGAGCTGACAGGGGGACATCAGAGGCTTTCTACCCAGGAGAGAAGCTGCTGTTTGGGGCTGCGGTTGGTCATAAAACAGCCCAGTACCATGGTCCTGCCTCCCGGCCTACACAGCAGCACTGGAGATACACTGCTGGATTACTGCGTTACAGGACACCGCTTTGGGAGTCTGTACATGCGAGTGGAGTGATTGTCAAAAGGCCTGAAGTCACACACATGCTTTCCTGAGGTTTTTTTTTTGGTTAGTGGATATCTGAGCTGTTAAGTGGACTTTCTTTGCTACAGTCCACTTGATTTCCTCTCAGCGGTTGTTTAGTTGTCGGGCAAGCTGGTCCGCTTGTAGTAGCCGTGTCAGTAGCCGCACCGGTGGCCGTGTCTGGTGGGGGGTTACGCGTCTCGTCCCCCACCATGATGATCAAGGAGACGTCGTTACGCCGGGACCCTGACCTGAGGGGGGAGCTGGCCTTTCTGGCCAGGGGGTGTGACTTTGTCCTCCCCTCACGCTTCAAGAAGAGACTCAAATTCTTCCAGCAGCAGCAGCAGCAGCAGCAGCAACAGCAGGTCAGTCGGTGCAATGAGCAGGATGGACGTGGACGATGGACCTGCAAGTCTGGACGTGCAACTCATGAGAAATCTACTCAAATCCTAATTATCTCTAACCGTTTATCACAGATGTTCATATATTCTACACACATACAGTAGATTTGTGTTGTTGCTTTCATACACACAGAGTGACATGCCAGAGACCATTCTGAGGCAGATCCCGGCAGGTTATTAATAGGGCAGGAGGTGCAGGAATAGAGTGATAGAATGAACTCTGTGAAGGAGAGTGGGAGGGAGGGAGGACTGCTACAGCTGTCCTGCTCAGTACACACACAGTATGGAGGCCCCTCACACCAGCCGTCAGGGAGCTCCTGCTCCAACACACTGACTAGTTTTGATTTGTGAATTAAATTATAGTTTCATTTCACTTTGTGTAAGCTGTAACGTTTCATCACCCTTGAACTACAGCGAATGGGTCTTGTATCAGACATCTCACCTCGTCATTGCTAGTAGTGGACATTGTTGTCTTGCAGTGGTGGAATGTAACTAAGTACATTCACTCAAGTACTGTACTCAAGTACATTTTTGACATACTTGTACTTTACTTCCATTCTCTGCCACTTTATACTTCTACTTTACTACATTTCACAGGGGAACGTTGTACTTTTTACTCCAATACATTTATTTGACATCATAAGTGATAAAAAAAGAATTATATAATACTCTGAAAGGACTTTTTACTTTTACTTTTGATACTTGAAGTATATTTATGATAATAATTCTGCACTTTTACTTAAGTAAGATTTTGATTTCAGGATTTTTAGAGTACTTTTAGACTGTTTTATTTCTACTTTTACTAAAATAAATAAGTACTTCTTCCATCTCTGTTGTTTTGTGAATTAGATAATGGAGTGTGTTAGTAATAAAATAGCTTTTCCTGAGGATAGGTCACTATGTATGGGTGCATTTTCTTATCTTATCTTATGGGTGTATTTTTTGTTACATGAAGGAAGTCTTGTGTTTGGTATCAAATAGAGATGGCTGACTGGAACTCACTGAAGCATTTGTCCTCTTTCCTGCTCACCATTTGATAATTCTTCACAATGTAAGACAAATTGTACTATTATTTCCCCATGCACTCATTACTGCATACTACCCAGAAGGCCCTTCTTGTAATTCATAATGTTGTCCAAGTTGGTGCCCAGAGTTTTAAAGCTGCAAGGGTTTAATCAAACCATCATAAATACAGCAGAACTGTTGCCGCGAGTGTTGTTTATTTTCCCTTATTAGTTAGTTAAGGTTCCAGAGATCAGTATAAATTAAGTTAAGTCTTAACTGCCGCACTCTTGTGCCACCTGGAGCTTTTCATGCCAAGTGCTGACTATAAAACAAGTCTCTCATTGTTTGTACATATTTTTTTATGATTCACTGGGAGTTTCCCCCACATCCCACCCTTGCATGGATCCTTTATCCTCATAAAGTGAAGTTGTGTTTTGTCTTCCGTTTGGGAAAAAGTACATAATTTTTTTGACTTAGTTACTTCCCAAAGAAATGAATATGGATTTATGGAAAGGAGGTCATTTACACATTGGGATCATGCAACAATATGGCTCAAAGAGTGCTGCCAGTTGAAATGCAATGCAAGAGTGTAGCTCTGATTTGGAACAATAAGCCACATCATGCATACTTAGACTGTGGTGTTTCAGTCATTAGCATGTTGTCTATGTAAGATGTTGCAGGAGTTATTATTATTTTTTCTTCCTTTTAAGATTTTCTTTAAAAAACGTATGAAAAAATATCTAAACTGAACAATAAATAGCAGGTGTAAAGTTCCCACCACCCTGCTTGTCCATTCCCACACCTGACCAGCCTTCTCTCTTTTCAGGTCCAGTCCAAACCGGAGAAGAAACCAGGCACACCTCCACCAGCCCCGACCCTGACCTCAACCACACCTACACCAACCCCCACGCCCACGCCCACGCCCACACCGCGCTCACCCAGTCCTCCTCCGGCTCCGGTGATAGTCACCCCTCCTCCGCCGGCCATCAACATTCCCAGGTTCTACTACCCCCGTGGGCTTCCTGCCATGGGCCCGGTCACCAACCACGACGCCGCCATCGCTGCCATCGAGGCGGCCTTCACTGAGTTTGAGGAGGAGAAGGCGGACATATATGAAATGGGCAAGATCGCAAAGGTCAGGAGGCTTCTTTTTTTTATGTAATAATTTATTGGAAGTAACATCAGGTGTACAGAAACACAAATAAAGCACACATGTAAATGATTGTCCCTACATATGTTGGTATTTTAGAATAAATACAGTAAATAGATAAAAAATAAAAAACAATAAATACAAAAAAAAACTAAAAATAAGATTTAAAAAATGAATTAAATAAATAATAATAAGTAAAGTACACATTGACAGTAATAATAATTATAGGATGAATCCCAAACTACAGATAAATAAGCTGATAAACTTAACATCAAGTACAAAGTACCGTGTACAAATGGACAAATGAACTTTTAGTAGTCATTTCTGTTTACATAACTTTATGATGTCATACATTTTAGCTAATGGAGAGAAATACATCTCATGTGCCATGAGTCTATTCACAAATACACTACGTCAGTCGGTCAAAATAAGATAAGAGGGGCTGCCAGGTATAGTAAAGGTCAGCAGTTTAACAACAGTACAGTGTTCGTAATTCTAGAAACAACTTTTACTTCTGTTTTTAATTTAATGCTTTTAAGTATGATAAAAGCATAAAAGATGAAAAGATCAGCATCAACATTTACTGGCAGTAATATGGAGATTAACATAAATGTTTCCATGTTTCACCTTGAAGCTACCACACTGATTTATTCCATGGAAGCATTTTCTTTTCTTAAAATAAGATAAGATAAGATAATCCTTGTTAGTCCCACAGCGGGGAAATTGGCAGAACTACAACAGCAAAGGGGATGGTGCAAACAAGAGGCATCAGTAAAAAAGAAAACAAGATATGATAAGTAAACTGTAAAAAACAAGATGTAACAGAAAAAAATATAATAGTAGACACACTGAATGAATGGTTTGGTTGACATTATTCTTCAGAAGTCATTGCACACACATTGGCCTGGTTGATGCAGGGCTGTTTTTATGCTGCCACTCCTTGCTAAGCAGTGTGATCACTGATTCTAGGAAACAAACACGGTGGTCAAGTACAGTACACAATAGTTTTTCATGATAAGCTAATGGTGTTGTCTTTCTGTCCAGGCATGCGGGTGTCCACTCTACTGGAAGGCCCCCATGTTCTACTCGGCAGGCGGTGAGAGGACGGGCTTTGTCTCTGTTCACTCCTTCATTGCAACCTGGAGGAAGTAAGACACACCATCATGTTCATCTAGAGTCTTAAAAATGTGATATCATATCTGTCATCAGGTTATTTTTAAACGTCTCCGCTCCTGCAGGTTGTTGCACAGCTGCCACGATGATTCGTCGAGGTTCATCTCCCTGTTGGCCAAACCCAGCTGTAACTACCTGGAGCAGGAGGACTTAATCCCTCTACTGCAGGTACATGTCTTAATCAACACAAACATTTATAGTCTCTGTGCTGTCTTCTGTATTCAACACAAACTTTTCTGAATTATGATTTATTCTGTTATTTATTTTTATACTTATATTTATTTATTCTGTTTGTCTGATTAGGACATCGTGGATACGCATCCTGGGCTCACATTTCTGAAGGATGCACCGGAGTTCCACTCCCGCTACATAACAACGGTAAACTCAGATAAAAATCAGCTGTGCTTTTTATGTGATGTTATGATACATGTGTATTTTAGTGTAACGATAGGACTACTATCATTTAGTCTCAAACTTTTATTAGTCTGCTGAGATGGCTATAATGGAGCCACATTTTCTGATCTATTATCCAAGTATAATTAAAAAATGCATATATTTGACAGCTTTAGTAACTAGTAGCTTTACAAATATTACAGATATTACAGATTGTTCATACAAAACATTTGATAATCATCAATCAAGTCATAAAATATGATGTATTAGGCCTATTATAAATTAAACTGTCCAAAAATAAGATCCAATTTTTAACGGATTTTTACTTGTAATGATGTATTTTTACATTGTGGTAATAGATCTGAGTACTTCCTCCAGCATTGCTCTGTGCAGAGCATGAAATAGTTCAAACCATCAGTATTAAATATCAGTGACTTCTCAGAATTCATTCCTCCTACATTGTCAGCGAAACTGCTTCTGTGCACATCCAGTAACTTTAGCAGCAGACCGTGTGTGTGTGTTGATCGGGACAGCTGCAACACGTGCTTTAGCAGTCGAGGGTTTGCTGCGTACAGTAGAAGTGCAGAGATGCAGAGAAGTCTGAAGCGTCATGGGAACGTCACGGAAACACTGGTGCCCCCCACAGAGGCCCCGACCCTCCACATGCCCATATTAAGACACTTCCTTCAGTTTAGGCCAGCTGACCCGCTACTGTATGAGGCATTAGTAGCACTGGGAGGTCTGTGTACCAGGAAATGGGTGCTAATCCGCTCTTTAATAAGCCTAAGTGTTCTGTTTCAGGGACAGGGAGCTCGGACCCCCTTGTTTCCACTGTATGCTAAAGACCTGTCTTACTCATATTATGAATGAGGACACAAATATAGGTTGTAGATGAAACGTTGGTGGGTAGGTCTTCCTCATGGAAAGATGAGGAATATGTTTATTAAGTCTAGATGACGGGGCTTGGAAAGATCCCATATGAGTTTCATGCTATTTTCATAGACTGAAAGCAGAGTCCAACCAGCCTGACAGCTCCTGTCACAGCGTCAGACCTTTCGTTCTGGATCCCTTTTTAGACTCCCGTCAGCCAAAACTAACAGAAATAAACACGTTTCATAGCCTCGGCCATCTCTCAACTATTCAAATTATCTTAATATTTTACATTTTTACTCATAATTTTACTTGTTTTTAAATCCTTTTGACTTATGTAGGTTTTGCTTTTGATTTCTGTTTTGTAATTATATGATGTGTTCTTGTTCTTTGTGCTTTTAAACACGTGTTTTGTGTTTCACTGTTGCTCAACAGGGGTGTAAGAAAATATCGATATACAGTAAATGAGAATCACATTATTATATTTTGTGATACTGTATTGATGAAAACAATAGAGGCAAATATAAAACATCATTCTCTACTTCATTATTATGGAGCTCTTACATGCAATCCTGTAATGACTAAATCTATAACTTGCCATACCTTAAACACCTAAATAGAGCTGCAATAATTAGTCGACTAATCAATTAGTCAATCAACAGAAAAATAATCAGCAACTATTTTGATCAATTAATCGTTAAAGTAATTTATTCCATGCAAAAATGACAGAAATTGCCTTTTTCATCCTCTCAAATATGAAGGTTTCCTGGATTTCTCTGTTTTATATCATATTAAACTGATTATCTTTGGGGTTTGGACTGATACAATAAGACATTTAAAGATATCACCTTGGACTTTGAGAAACATTTTTCACTATTTTCTGAAAATTTATACACCAGACAATTAATCAATTAATCTAGACAATAATCAGCGGATTAATCGATAATGAAAATAATCCTTAGTTGCTGCCCGACACCTAAATACTTTATGGATTAAGTGTCTACATTATGATAATCATTTGCTTGCTCTCACCGTAAATGTTGATTTTGTCTTTTGTGGTGCTGCTTTATAAAAAAAGAATTCACAATTCTATTTCATTTCATTTTAATCAGTACCATTTGAATCATACTCTGTTTTCCCAGGTGATCCAGCGGATATTCTACGTGGTGAACCGTTCGTGGACGGGTCGTATGACCATGATGGAGCTGCGTAGGAGCAACTTCCTGCAGACCTTGGCCCTGCTGGAGGAGGAGGACGACATCAACCAGATCACTGACTACTTCTCCTACGAACACTTCTACGTCATCTACTGCAAGTTCTGGGAGCTGGACACTGACCATGACCTCTACATTGACCCCAAAGACCTGGCGAGATACAACGACCATGGTGAGAACAACTCGAATAGGGCAGAGGGTTTATTTTCCCCTTATGAAATACGTCCCTAGCGGACACATGGGGGTTTCTGTAAGATCGACATCGACCTCTATCCTAGATATGCTGTACAGATTGTAAAGCCCCTTGAGGCATATTTTTGATTTATGATATTGGGCTACAGTATGTAAATAAATAAAAAAATGTGTTGGTCCCATTGTATTTTAATATGGATTGGACGCCAGTAAAGAATCAGAAACAGATGTCGTTGGATTTGGCACATTCATTTGCTTATTTTCCATTTGTTGGGCCCCCGCTAGCTAGAGCAGAAAACAACAGCTGTTTGTCCTGGGCTCAACACGTTCATGCTGTCTGATGTGAAATGCATTACACTGTTAACAGCATTATATACGACCACTTAGCCAAATTTTAATTTACTTACTCAGTACTTACGCAAGTGACTGCTCTGCATGCACAAACAGTACCCAGTGTCTTTGGAACAAAATCACGTTTGCTTATTTTTCCTCCTTCTCTCCTCTGACAGCGTCCTCAAACAGAATCATTGAAAGATTGTTTTCAGGGGCCGTTACGCGGTAAGTGGAACAAACGCACATGAACAAACACAGAGGAGCTGATTGCTTCACCATGATGGCAGTATTGGATGTGAACGACGCTGTCGCTCTTGTTTCCAGGGGTAACGCTGTGCAGAGGGAAGGCAGGATGAGCTACGCTGAGTTCGTCTGGTTCCTCATGTCTGAAGAAGACAAGAAAAATCCCACCAGGTGATATATTTCTTCTCTCTGCATGTGTCTCATGAATATATTACATCCCAGCCAGATGTCACTTTTATTTTCCAAATGCACTTCTTCCACCATTTACAAGTGGTGTGTAACTCTGTATGCATGTGTTGTCTCTCTAATCCAGTTTAGAGTACTGGTTCCGCTGCATGGACGTGGATGGCGATGGCGTCCTGTCCATGTTTGAGTTGGAGTATTTCTACGAGGAACAGTGTGAGAGGATGGAAAGGATGGGCATCGAACCGCTGCCCTTCCAGGATCTGCTCTGTCAGATGCTCGACCTGGTCAAACCTGAGAGTTCAGGTCAGTGCCAGCACTAGCTGGTGTTTTTCTCCCTTTTTATAATCATGTTATCTTTTATTTATTTTTGTTGGAAAGCCGCACCCTGCCATTGATATCTGAAACTTTACACGTGCATGTATTTGTGTGTATGTTGTTTTCTTCCAGGTAAGATAACCCTGGGTGATTTGAAGCGCTGCCGGATGGCTCACATATTCTTGGACACCTTCTTCAACCTGGAGAAATACCTGGACCACGAACAGAGAGACCCATTTGCTGTGCAAAAGGTGGGAATTTACATCTATGTAATATTTAGCCATATTGCAGGAGTCAGTTTAAAGGGGAATGCAGGGATTCCTTGTTGCAATAGAGGGAAGGAAAAACAAATCTATCAAAATTCAGAAAATTATGTGCATGTGTGAATTTTTTCATATTTTGTCTTTGACGCATCATAAATATGTTTGTAATGATTGTCAGTACAACTCCATGTAGCGAGGAGGCTGGGGTGGTGTGTGGGTCAAAGAAACACCGGACTTTTGGCCAGGAGACCGCTGTTTGTCTCTAGCGTGAAACTAAAAGTCAACGTTCACTTATTTTAATCATGATGTTGTAAACCTAAGTTTTGTTGCATTTTTGTTGTGCTTCGTTTCAATTTCAGTCATTTTAAGCCAAACCATGATGTTTGTTCCGCTAAACTTAACCAAATAGTTTTGATGGGGATTTTTGTTTTGTTTTGTTTCAATTTACAACGTTAACCACACATTTAAAACTGTTTTAAAGTGTGACTGTAATCCGGGAGAAAATATGTTTCCCACAAAACATAATTGAGAATGCAAATGAAAATATGAAAAAGGACATTTTCAGTTGTTATATGTTACTTATTTTACCTGCCATTTCTCACCTCAAAAGTGTTTGCAAAGAAGACATAAGAAAATATATAAACACATATACATATTAAATTTCCAGATGAAAACATTTTGGGTTCCTTCCCCATATGCCATATTTTGCAGGCATCAATTGCTAGTACTAAACAGAACTAGTATTTGTTTAGTTTTAAAGCTACTTCTCTTTTTTATTTTGTAAAAATGTATTAAATTCTCTCTCTCTTGTAAAATACTGATATGTGGCGTTCATGTGTTGTTCCAGGACATTGACAGTGAAGGTCCAGAGCCATCTGATTGGGATAAATATGCCTCAGAGGAGTATGAGATACTGGTAGCGGAGGAGACTGCAAATGAACAGCTACATGAAGGGTACGACACACTCACACTTACATACATGCCTATGTGCATTTCCAAGTATTGAAATACAACCAATCTCAGTTTGCTGCAGTTTTCCATGCATTTAAAGAAGACACCCCTTTTTAGATCAGCTTGATAGACAACACAATGAAAGTTGTACTATGTGTGTTGTGTTCTCAGGTCCTTTGACGACGACTATGAATCCGAGGAGCTTCAAGTATCCGGAGAGATTGGGAATAAAATGGAAAATCTGGTCATATCAGACCTGTCAGCGTAAAACTCCTTCCCTGGAATTCCTGGGCCTTTCTTTCTGGAAAACTAACAGGAACACAGTGATAGAAGGTGCCCTTGGATGGATGCATCAAAAAATACATGGATGTAAAGACGGAGAGAGAAAACGCTTTTGGCATCTGTTTCTCGATGACTCTGGAGTCTCCTCAGAACGGACTCGGACGTTTTTTCGTTTTTTTTTGCGTGTGTGTGTGTGACCGTAAAACCAGTACTGTTCTGTGTCTGGTGCAATAACGGATCTGTAGACATACAGAAAACTATTTCACTGCCTCCAGCTCTTCGCTCCATCCAAGAGAACAAAGCCTACGATGGGGGTGGGGGGAGACGTGTGTGATAAGCTCTAAAAGGAATCAAAACTGTAAAATAATGTAATTATGAATTCTATACAGACAATCCTGCCAGAAGACAATCATCTAAAGGTAGACAGACAGGTAGACTGTCAGTTACACAAACATATAATTATAGTGATAGGCACTGAAAACCTGCAGTCATCTGCTCAATAATGATACATACAGACAGACACTGCCATCAGAAACCTGCTGCCTGTGCAGCGTGTCACTGTGTTCCTTGTAAAGGAAGCTGTTAAACCTCCGGTCTCTTCAGGGAGGAATCATGTAACAGTTTGGGTTGATTGTAACAGCACCTCTCTGTGGCCAGTCTGTGCTACTGCATGTCATCACTGTTGTGCACGGTGCGTAACGGGCTGGCCAACTTCTCCTAGAGGGAGTTCAGTTCACTGCACACACAATCTGAGCTGCTCTATTATTAGTGCGGCGTTATCAGCTCTCCACCTCTGGACTCCTTTTGCAGTCGTTTTTTAAAAAGTTTCTGACTACATATAGACTGAAAGGTACCACTTCATTGTGTTAATTCTCAATCAGGTCAAAGTTAGACACGTGCACATAAAATGATGCAAACATATCAAACTCTCTGGTAGAGTTGCCCACACATTTCCACCTGTAACATGTTTGTAATAACGCAATAGATACGCATAAGAACTGTGAGTTGTCCTGTCAGTCTCATGCAATAACCCAGCACATCCCACTGTGTGTTTTCTCACATCCTTGTTGATTGTGTACAGTACCTGGTAATTACTTTTATCTGCTTTTGAAATTTATGCCAAAAATTGTCATTTTTCCGCTTAAACATCTCATTGTCATACACCGAAACGTCCATTCTCCCTGTACCACACATACAGTACCAAACACACCACTAAGGATGCCTCTTAAAGGGCCAGTTCACCCAAATTATGTAAACATATATTCTCACGTCTCTAGTGGTATCTAGCCTGCAGATAGTTTTGGTTTTATTTGCAGAAGTTTTGTGAAATCTGTCTCTGAGATTTTTGCCTCAACCACATTACAATGGAAATGAATGGAATTTGTGGCACTTAAAGAGGACCTATTTGCTTTTGTGCTTTTCCCCTTTCGTTTAGTGAGTTTTTTTGTGAATAAAAAATGTCTGCAATGTTACAAAGTCCACACCAAAGGGAGTAACTCTCCCTGCCCGAAATACTGCTCCTAAACTGCCTGAAAGTCCCACCTTTTCTTCCGTAACGTGGTGATGTCACCAAGTAACACATTTGCATTATACCTGCCTAGCAGCTAGTTTGGCACGCCATCAAACAAAGCTAGTTAGAGCGGAGCTGCAGCGGAGTCTGAAGAGTTTGGTTCGGTTGACAAATCACAACAGAGTGCTGCATCACAGC
The DNA here is from genome assembly GCF_015220745.1 of Sebastes umbrosus. Classification (NCBI taxonomy): domain Eukaryota; kingdom Metazoa; phylum Chordata; class Actinopteri; order Perciformes; family Sebastidae; genus Sebastes; species Sebastes umbrosus. Next base: position 22,049,678 of record NC_051284.1, on the reverse strand, counting down.
CGATATGAGAAAAATAAAGCGTTTTTTTTAGCATTAAAGCATGTAAACATGTTCTAGCAGAAACCCAAAATACAAGTATGCACCTGAAAATGAGCATAATAGGTCCTCTTTAACATGAAAATGTTTTCATTGGAGCTACCTACAGTAACGTGGACATGTGTTACTGTAAGTTGTCCATACTTGTCTTAAAATCAGAAATCTCAGAGACGGATACATTAGGATCCAAACTTTTTACATAGACGGAGACACTAAGTGAGATTTTGCCTTTAAATTTGAATGAACTGCCCCTTTAACTCCCAATATTTACTGTGCTGCCCTCACAGGGACAGACGCATGTGTGTACACTGCCCTTACTGTAATAGCTAGGAGCGTGTGTTTGCTTAGAAAATTACTGATAGAGGGGTGTGTTTTAGGAGCGTGTGTGATGTGTAGCTCTCAGTTTCGGGCTGTTTATACGTCATAGTTGTTGCCATGGGGATGGTGTTCCCGGGGTCAGTGTGTGTGTGTGCTTGTATAACTCTTTTTAATTAGGAATGGGACAGCTTTTGTCCTCAATGGCTTCAAATTCACTGGCATATACCTCCTTTACTGGCACTTCCTGTACACAGACACACACAGATTACACTTAAACACACCACACTATAGTTGCTATTGAAAGGGAGAACGAGCTAGTGGATGCTGTAAGTTTCCCCCCTCTGCTCTATAGCCATTGTAAATGTGCCTGACTGTGTATTAAAACTATATTATTATAATAATAACGAATGATAAGCCATTATAGATATAACGGCTCAGATTTCTGATGTATTTTGATGGTTTGTATTGCTGTGCCACTGTGTGGCTCGGGATAGGGGGGTAAATTATGTTAGACGTGTGTTTACGTTTGTGTGTTCGACGCGCGGCGGATTTCATCAGCAGAAGAGGAGGGGGGGATCCTGTGGAGGACTGATCTGACAATCACAAAAAAATATGAGAAGCCTCTCATATGGAGACCTCTGAGGGCTGATGTTTCACCGCTGTGGTCACACACACACTCACACACTCCCAAGGAGACCCGCTCATCCAGACAGTGTTTAAGAAGAACTGTTGAAGGCAACGGGGCGTCTCCGATTGTGTCCTGGTACTCGCACATGCGGCATCAGGCTAGGACAGAAGAAGCCATGCAAGACTTTTATTTTGAAATTACATCTCTACTTTGAGAGGTAGACACAAGACTTTTATTTTGATGTATTTCCTCTGTGCAGAGGAGACTTGAGTCGGCTGAGAAGTGTTCAAATCCTGATGGTTATTGTATTGGCATGGTTTTCTTTCTGTCAATCATTTTTCTTTCTTTCGCTCTTTCTTTTACTTTAATTTCTTTCTTTCTTTATCTCTTTCTTTGACTTTCTTTCTCTTTTTCTTCTCTTCTTTGCCCTGTCCCCTGTTATTTGTTGCTTTTGTCTGAAGTTTAAAAGTTTAAATAAAGATGTTTCAAGAATATTAATTTTCCTCGAATATTCTTTACGGTTACACCCCCCCCCCCCCCTCCCTCCTATCCCCCCAGACACGCAAACATCTTTCTCACACACTCGTTCGTCATCATACCCTCCTTGTGTACACACACTGTGTACTGTACAGTAAGTGTGTTTGTCTGCACCGGTGCTCAGTAGAGTGTACTTTACAGCCTTTTGAACTGCTGAGTGCCCTGTCTGACCTTTTTTTTACCTGAAGGCAGATTTTCTTTCAGACATTTCTACTTTTTTTTACATGTGTTTTTAATCAGCATTACGCAAAACTTCAAACTGTTCTTTAACCAACTTTGAAATCAACACTTGAAGGTAACTGAGGTTTTTTGGAGTCTGTTTTCTCCTGGAGTGCAGGCAATGATTTGATGCCAGCTCAGTTCATTGAGGGTTCTCACACCCATGTGGCTCGGACTGTGTCTGGCATACATGACGTCAGCAGCTTTGCGCTGAATCGCTGTGGCTGGCGTCACTGTTGTCATGACAAACACGGACCTAAACAGGAAGTGTCTGGTGAGGCTGGCACATTGTTGATTGTTCTTTTGGCAGAAAACATTCAGGAGATTCCCAGGCTCACCGCAGCCAAGGATCCCATTGACTGAGAATCACTCAGTCGTTGGATTTGACCTAGTCTCATAGACGTCATAGTCATTGTCACGTGGTACAATTAAATTGTGTAGCTGTCTCCCGACTGGGATTCATATTGATACTGGTTACAACATTAGTCAGCTGATGAGTTACTCAAGGTA